>NC_035441.2:76024588-76324588 GCF_002127325.2 Helianthus annuus
TAAAACTTCGCACACATGCCAGGGTGGCCGCGATACAAATATACATAGTCTAGAATACTTGAGAACTTTCCCTTATCTTCGCATACATGCCTAGAGGGTTGCGATACGAACTAATACGATACATGACTTAATGAACGAACGCAATGCTTACTATACCATTACTACTACTGAACTATTGACTGTGAACTCGCTCAACTAGTTGTTGACTCTCTGCTGCATGCCTTGCAGGACCTTAGGTACATATGGAGCTTGCACAAGGAGGAGCAGGTCGTTGTGGGCACGGATCGTGAATGTTTCGTTAAAACACTTTATGACATTTCGTACTTTATCATGTTGGGTTTTATTTATACGCTTCCGCTAAACAGTGATAACATACTTATATTTTGAACACCTTTCATATTGGTGGTTGAATGACATTTACTTTTACTTATTAATTACATGTTCAATATGATTGGTGGCTTGATCCTGGTCATGTCACGCCTCCAAGCGGTGGTACTCCGCGGGTGGATTTGGGGGTGTGACAAACAACTTTTTTTTTGGGTAAAGGGTTACCCCGGTGATTCTATATATTCACAACCAAAAAACATAAGTAGTGTAGTGAGTCTACACTAGTTCAATCATGAGACATGCCCCATGAAAGTAAACCCGAAAACCAAAACACAAAACAGACAACCAAGCAAAGGAACGACAACTAGACTAAACTCTGGAATCAACCGACCAACACAACAAAAACAACTAATCAGCCACCATCGTCGCCATCTTTATGCGCATGGATCTCCCATTCTTCAAGAATCTTCCGTACCCTCCCAGTATCCTTCAGTTTTGCACCCATCAACTTGTATCGCACTGTTTTTATAATAACATCGCAAACAGTCTCCGGAGGTCTTAGTTGATTTTTAAACAGCCTAGCATTTCTCTCTTGCCAAATGTTGTATGCAGTAGCCGCAACTAGAAGCTTAGCAACATACGTATCAGCCCTCTTATGATTAGGACGAGCACAAAGCCAAGAAACAATCTCCGACCATCTTGGGCAAACCGAATTCATCCCTCCTCGATCTCGAATCTGTGTCCACACCTGAGAAGAGTACTTGCATTCAAAGAACAGGTGAGGATGAGAATCGAAATCCTCAAAGCACAATAAACAACACATCATGTTCATGTTTTTTCGACGAGACAGATCCCATTGCAGAATTTTATCCTGCGTAAGTAGCTTACGTTTCATAATCAACCACATCATGAAGGCGTGCCTCGGAATACACTGAGCGAACCACACGATACTACACTAATTCACTTCCGGTTCTTTGTGTCGCAACGAGTGCCAAACCCCAGAAGATGAAAACCCATTAAGATCATTCCCATCCTTCCATAACAGCCTATCATTTTTCAAGGGATCCAAAAGAACTTGATCAGTTTGAATAAGAACAGGGAATAGATCCCTCCAAGCCGTAGGCCATCTCCAAGCACCATTCGAAAAAACATCAGCCACTGAATCTTCCAATCTAAAATCAGCATCAGTGATAACTCTAGATGAGAGAAAATCACCCAGAGGCCCCAAATCGGTCCAATTATCGAACCATGCTGAAGTGTTAACACCATTACCCACTTCCGACCATATATGACGTCTAATTAGAGGCCGCAACTGAGTGAGCTTTCGCCACAACCAACAGCTATTTGAGGGCATTTTGCAAACCCAAAAACTCTTACCTTTTAAACGATACGAATACACCCAATCAACCCACAAGGAATCTCGCTTGGAGACAATGCTCCAAATATGAGACGTCATCAGCGCTTTATTCATATCCCCAACACGACGAATACCCAAACCCCCTTCATATTTCGGCGTGCAAACCAATTTCCAAGAAACTTTAGATTTACCTTTGTTAAACGCAGCCTCTTGAGACCAAAGAAAGTTTCTCATTTTAGCTTCAAGCTCCATAATAATTCGACCCGGCAAGATAAAAACCGAGGACCAATAAATATGCATAGATGATAGGACCGAAATAATAAGTTGAAGTCTACCCGCAAAAGATAAGAGCTTATTCCTCCAATGCATAATTCGCTTTTCTAATTTTTCCACTAGCACTCGACAGTCATCGTACCCTAGCCTAGCCGAAACCAGGGGGACCCCCAAGTACTTAACAGGCAACTTTCCTTCCGTAAAAGGCATAATATCCAGAATAGCTTGTTTAGTTTGATTTTTAACATTACAAAAGAAAACCGTGCTTTTCTGGTTGCTAGGCACCAAACCCGACATCTTGGTAAACTTCGAGAGAGATGACATAATACAATTAGCCGAATTAACTTCCCCTCTAGCAAAAAGAAAAAGGTCATCTGCAAAACAGAGATTAATAATCCGCTGTTTTTCGCATCTATTGTGAAATTTAAACGAAGAGTCAATTCGAACCGAATGGTGCAAAATACTCGTTAAGACCTCCATGACTAGCGTAAATAAATATGGGGACATTGGATCACCTTGCCTTAGTCCACGGTTGCCTTTAAAGAACCCATGCACTGAGCCATTAACACAAACCGAGAATGAGGTAGTAGAGACACAAAGCATAATCCACTCCACCATTTTGATGTGAAAACCAAACCCAATCAGCACCTTTTTCAGAAACCCCCAATCCACCGTATCATAAGCTTTCTGAATATCAACTTTAAACGCACATCTAGGAGGACCCACATCTCTATGATAATTATGCATTAACTCTTGGGTTAAAAGAATATTATCCGATATCTTCCGACCCGGAACAAATGCCGATTGGTTGATACTGACAATATCATTAAGAGCCCCTTTAATTCTGTCTGCAACAATCTTACTAATGCATTTGTAGAAAACATTACAGCAAGCAATCGGACGAAAGTCAGTAACAAGCATGGGAGTCGAAACCTTTGGAATGAGAACAATGAGCGTATGATTCAATTCCCGAAGCAAGTTACCCGTTTCAAAGAAATCCTTAATCGCATTAAAGACATCATTACCAGCTAAAGACCAAGCACTTTTAAAAAAGGCTGCCGTGTAACCATCCGGCCCAGGGGCTTTATCATTACCAATAGAAAACATCGCTTTTTTTACCTCCTCCGTCGTAACTTGTCGAACCATATGAGAAGCCACATTGTGAGATAACGTTCGTGGGAATAAATCTGGGGCCGGCTCTAGCGAAATATCACCTTGCGAACCAAAAAACTTTTCATAATGCTGAACAAACGCCTTATAAACCATGTCGCCTTCAAAAAGAATACCACCTGAATCAGTAATAACATCAATCCTGGAAAAATGGTTTCTGGCTTTCAAAGAAGAGTGAAAGAAAGCCGTGTTCATATCGCCAGCAGCTAACCACTCCACTTTAGATTTTTGTTTCAGGAAACGCTCCTCATCCAATAAAGCTACCTGTAAATCACGGCTAGTTGAAGCCTCATCGGCTCGGAAATCAACATTAGACGGGTCCTGATCAATGTTTCGTTGAATCACATCCAACTTCAATCTAAGTTTCTCAACTTTCTTATGAAGATTCCCTTGCTTAAAAAGAAGCGACCGAAGCGGATTTTTCAGCAAACGCAGTTTCTTGACAACTTTGAACTGATGCACTCCATCAACATGAGTCCCCCACCACTTATTGACAATCTCGAAGAATTCGGGCTTAAAGACCAGAAAATTAGCAAATTTAAACGACCTCGGTTTCAGTTTCATAGCTTCCGGGATAGACAAAATGCAAGGGCAGTGATCCGAGAGCCGATAAGGTTTGAAAATAACAACCGAATTCGGATAATCAGCCAAAAAAGGAGTGTTCCCCATTACCCGGTCAATTTTCTTCAGTAACCCAACCCCTTGCTTTGGCTTTTGATTCCAAGTAAAATGAATACCTGAACGATTGATATCAACCACTTCAATATCATCTACACATGCCTGGAACTCCCTCATACCGATGGATATAGAAGACGTGCCCACACTCGCCAGATTCCATCCAACAATGATTCCATCCAACAATGATTCTAGTACCTTTGTCACAACAACCTCCATTTGAAGTCCAATCCCACGAGCGAAACACGGACTTACACACACTCGCCAAATTAGCAACATTTACATGGGACTCTAGAATAACACACAAACTCAACTTATAATCCTTCACAGCTTGTCGAACCTCCATTTGTTTAAGCGGGCGGTTCAACCCCCTTATGTTCCAAACCGCGAGACTAATCATCAGCAACAACCTGTGAAGGAGTGCTTGCCCCTTGTTTATTCTGTATTTTTTCCGTGCCTTGCTGCAAAAAATCATCCATTTCATTATACACATCTTCAACCTCATCATCCGTATCCTCCAGGCCCGTACCCGAATGCTTATTGCTTGTACCCTCCCCCGAGTCAACTTGATTTAACACATCAAAAGGGTTATTCAATTTAACAGGCAACGAAGAAGGCCCATTATTACCTTTCGGCTGAGGTTTTGAGACCACCGGCCGATATTCAAATCTGTTTTTCTGTTTATTCACCGGAATGCCCGTCTTTCTAGCAGCTTTCTTCCCATGAACTTCAGTATACCCATCCTGATCAACAATCGGAACCTTTTTCAATTGCATGCTCTTTTGAACATTACGAGTTGGCATGTCCTTCCTAACATTTTTCATTGGCCTCTTTGGACACGTCTCAACCGTGTGACCAAAGACACAACATGTAGGGCAACGATGCGGACTCCATTCATACTCCACATACATAGTTTCCTTAATAAAACCCTCCCCTTCCGGTTCGGGTATCGCCATTGTAATCTCCTCACGAAACTCCTTGTCAGCCGAAATTTCCACCAACGCTCTAGCATAGCTGCTATGGCCCCACGAATCCGTACACATAGAAGTTGTAAAAGAATCCAGCATTTTTGGCTCACCGATTTGGCCATCTTCCGTGTATGCCGCAATAGGGACCTCATGAATTTTAACCCAAACCTGCACCTTCTTAACTTCTTTCTTTTCTAGCTTGGTAGTAGGAGTCCATGTGTTAAGGAACAGCGGTTGCGACCTGATAATCCACGGACCATCTTTGAGGACATTCATCATCCCACCTTCATCATTAAACTTAAAGAAGAAAAAACCATTTGTATTCATCATCGTTTTTTGCAAACCATACTTCTTCCAGTTACCTTTAACAAAATAGTCAACAACCGGGAAAGCAACCCAGTCCCCCAAAAAATACCCGTATAAAGTATTAGACAATTTCTCCTGCACGGTTCGGACAGATTCCTTGGGTAGAACAACGTCACACCCTTCATGCACAACCGAGCTAGACAACGAACGGAAATTAACTTTCTGAATGTTACTAGCTACCACCGAATCCGCATACGACTTAGGAGTGGAACTACTTCCATGAACATTAGAAGAAGCATGCCCAGCCGAATTAGGGTTTACCCCTTTAGCAGCCGACATAGGGTTTGCATGGGGGGCTCCCATTGCCGCCACATAGCTCCCTCCACATGCACGATCCTCGTTTAATTCAACAGGTTTAGAAATCTCGAACAACCCATCAATAACTGAATTACTATTAGTTGAGTACATACCCCGCCTAGGAAGCCAATTGTTGCCCTCAATATTCGTTACTCGCAATCCAATACCCCGAATCGGTGGTGACTTCTCTTCCGTCCCCGGAGTGACACCCTCCTTCAACGGATTTTGACCATCACTTCTACCCTCCATGCACCCGAATCACTAGAACACCAAAAACTTCCAGCCGAACCAAAGAACAATGACAAAACAAAAACCCTAATCCTGTAACCCTAGAGCCGAAAATCAATTCTTAGCACATTAATCCAGAGTATCAATCTAGCTAAGTTAAACTCAGTTAACCGCGACCAATAAACCCTAGATTAATACACCAGAATCTCTAATACAGCTACTATGGCGGCGATTCAAGAAAGAAAACGAAAAAACCCTAGATTAAGATTGATTACTATTGCTAACGAGTTCGTTATAGAGATTGAAAGAACAACCTCTAATCATAGACTGTTATACAAACGAATCTCAAAGAAAGTAAGGGTTCATGATGTGCAAAAATCGCCTAGGAGAGAGGGAGGGTTTCAGACTTAACACATAGCAACATGACAAACAACTTCAGTTGGATTCTTATGACTTTCTCTAAGAGATACAAATCAAATTGAATAGGGTAATACAAAACCCTAAGCAACCACCAGCGTAAACACAAAACCCTTGAAACCCTCCTTCTTTCTCCTCTGAACCAAATTAGGGCGCTTTCACGCCTTTCTACCTCATCGGAAAACGCACCCTACGACCGCCGGAACAAGCGAAGAGAAAGAGAGGAGGGAGAGGAGAAGGCGACAGGGTGAGGTGGTGGAAGGGGATGGCGGCGGTGGTGGGGAGTGGCGACAGCGGCTGTGGAGGTGGAGGTGGAGGTGAAGGGGATGGCGGCGGTGGTGGTGAGGAGTGGTGACAGCGGCTATGGAGGTGGAGGTGATTGTGGTTTTTAGTGAAAGAGGGTAGAAAGAGAGATGATTGTCTGCAACTTATGAAGATGGTGAGGGTATTTATTTTAAGTTAATTACATAAATTTCCCTAAAAAACGAAATTACAAAAATGCCTTCATGTGCCTTGCACATGATCAGATTTAACCAAAAAATAAATAAATTTGGTTAGGCTAAAAGATATAACGTGCAGGATTTTGAAACATTAAGTACAAAACGCATCAATTTTAAAGGTAAAGTACATCGCCTGTAATTTGATACAAACATAAAGGACAAAACTTCTAATTTACTCAAATATATATTATAATAAATAAAATAGAAATACTACGGTTAATTAATTATTTATAATCTATAAAAAATAATATGTATATGTATGTATTGAACGTTTGCACATTTAAATCACAATCATCTCCCATCTCAACTAGCACCACCGCTCCACCACCACCGTCCTGTAACCCGACCTCTCGGTTGTTCCTATCTTATCATTGTTTCATTCATAAACACTTGTACTCCGAGATTCGATGATTATAAAAGGGGTTAGCTACATTTCTAAACGCATTTTATATCACATTTTATCGCAGTTACACGCTTATTACTTAAACGCTCATCGCTGTAGGATCGTTTTCGGACCCGAACAAGTCGATCAGAAGAGTTTTACTCAGTTTGAACGGCGGAAACAGACAAACTGAGGTCAATTCAGCAATTATATCACTTTAAACTGTCGATATTATTGATTAGAAGACGTTATACAGCGTGACGACACTTCGGCAGCACTTCGTTGCAAAACCGGAAAACTTATATCTGATTTCGCTTGAACTGCCCTTTATATAGGCGATGTGATTTTGCTTAAACACGTCTCAAGCGGAATCACCATCATTGTTTCAAGCGAAATCAACACATTTACTTCGAGCGGAATTAGAATGATTATGATTTCGCTTGAACATGACCTGATGTCATTTCAAGCGGAATCACTGCTAATTCTCACTTTCTTGTTTTTTGTGCTCTGATCTAACTAGTTCTATACAAGACTCGATACAAGACGAAGTCGACAGACGCATGCACCAACAAACTCCCCCTCGAATGTTGACGAGTCTTCAGTGTCGAGTCTTCGCATCTTCAGTCTTTATCAGTCTTCGGGCTTATCTTCAAAGTATCTTACACTGTAAAGCATCCTTCAAATCTCTCTCTTATCTTCTCTATCATCACCAACAAACTCCCCTTCGAACAAATACTCTCCCCCTCGAATGTCGACGCTTTAAATTCATCAGCATCAGCAATTACAGGATCAGAACCTTGCTCTTTGTCATTCAGACTCCCCCTCTCAGTAAGCTGGGATCGTAATCTGGCTTTTACAGGTTCAAGATCGTTGCCTGGCTCATACTTTGTTCAGAATCGAAAACCTGGCTTTCTTTAAACACAAGCTTCTCAGGATCGATTAACTCAGCCTTCAATCATTTATCTCAAGATCACCGAGCTCTTATCCTGCATAAATCTCTACCCAAAAATAAATTTTCTGATGATCACTTGTAAAAACCAATTTCACATTCAGATAAATCACTTGTGGATAAGATCTCTAAACAATGATTTTACCATGTTAATCTTTGATGAACCACTTGCAGGAATACAATTTTTACTTTCAAATATCTTTTCTCATTTTAGTTCAAAACACCTCAAATCATTTCACCCAAACCATTTGTTCATCATATTTAGTACTTGGAATTTTGAACATCAGCTCTTCAATACCAGTTGTCGAAAATCTTTTTGGATTTTTCAAAATTTATGCTAAAACACACTAAAATCTTTTTGGATTTTTATTTTAATAAAATGAAATGCAGTAACGAAATATTTACAGACAATATTTTTGTGAGTTTGTGTAAGAGGATCATATCAGTTTCTGAGACAAATCACCAACACCGTTAAGCTTCATTTCATTTTAAGTTCTAAACAATTCACCTAGATTGTCAGTATACTGGTCCACTTAAATTTTCCCACAAAGTTCAACTGTTCCGAGATACGAGATTAATGTCTTAAGCACTTAAACTTATTCATGTATCCCACTACTTGAATATACTCCCGTATCCAGATCCCAATGTTCAGTCTTACAGGTGAATATACCACAGATAATATCTGTAAAGGGGTTAGTTGCGAAACCGTGAGAGCTCAGGTCAGAACTTCCGTTCAGCAGAGAGATAACGACTCGACTTTAGGTGTGTCCCCTTTAGAGGATCTTTTCTTCAACAGCAATGATTATCAATTTTTATTGTTTCATCATTTTTGCTGAGGGTAGGCTATATTTCAAGCAAGCGTAAAGTATTATACGGGGACTAGGTCAGAATTTCCATTCAGCAGAAGTCCCGGGATAATACCCCAGATATCACTGAGTATAAAGACCTAGTATTTCAGAAAGAGGGACCTTTCAAACAAGATTTCAGGGGTTACCCATATATCCAAGAAATGTTACCTACGAGATAAGCAAGTTTGAAATTTAAGTTTATATCTCATCACAATCTACTAAATGTGCAAAAACCTACGGGCACTTCCGTAGTGAGATTGTTTATCACATTTTTTACTTTTCATATCTTTAGCGTGTTGTGATAGTCCACTGATGTACTATCATTTCCTCTTTTTGACAACAAAACTCTTTTCCATTTTATCATGTTTTTGGCATTTTCAATTTTCTAATGTTTTTGGATTTTCTAAAATTCTTACTCCCCCTAAAATTCAGAAACATTTAAGAAATTTGATAACAAACTGTACAGATAAAGTTGACAACTTGTTGTGAATTGCTTCAATCCTCCATTCACTCGGCATAAACAATCAGAACTCCCCCTTTCAACAAACTATTTTCCCATTTAGATTTCAAAACACTTAAGTTTGTTTTAATCATAATGGTTTTTCCGGAAAATAAGTTTAGTTGATTTTACCATTTGTAGGTTAGGGGTAAAATCATCACATTGTTCATTTTTAACCACTTGTAGAAAATCAAGTACAAGTTAATGTCCCTGATTTACCACTTTCAAGTATGCACAATCAAACCTCTGAACCACTTGTATGAAGATTACATCAAGTTCAAAATAATGACCTTGACGAATCACTTTGTAAAAACCAACCTCTTACCACTTGTAAGACGAAATCACTTTTCGTGAATTTCTCAAGAAAGATGCCGATACCTGCTCCTCGCTTACCAACCTGGGAACTCCGGCAAGTCAGGTTTTTCTATTCAAAGAAAATATCCACCCAAGCCTGACCAGCCTTGGGTGTTACCGAACTACCAACACTCGGTTTCTTACCTCCCATCTTCTTCTCATAGAACTCTTTAACCCCTTTGACTTTTCGGTCAATCATTTTTCCAAAGATGTGTTTTACTTTGGGGTTAAAGGTCTTTTCTACATCAAAAACCTTTTTGTCATAATAAAATTGATTTGAAATCTCAATTTTACCATTTTTCTTCTTAAAATTTTCAATCCGAAGTGGTGGAAAATTCTCATCATCCACAGTCGGAACTGATTCTTCACCATTTTCCTCAACCTGTGGCTCCTCTGATTTTGTGGAATCAGATTCATCGCCAGACGATAGCTCCTCTGATTTTGACCTATCAGAATCATTGCTAGAACTATCAATAGACTTCTTAACAACCCATTTAGGGTTGTCAGATTTAGCTCTCTTCTTGTAAAACCTGTTTGAACATTCACCAATTTCAAATTTTGAGTTTTTGAATAACTTTGTTCTATCAATTGGTGGTTCAAACTCAATCACTTTTTCTTGCAGTTTAGAAACTCCCTTTTTGGTTTGAATTGCTTGTGAACAATTCATTGCAATATGACCACTTTTTCCACACTTGAAACAAGTTCTAGTTTTCTTCTTTTGATCCACAGTCTGCATTTCTTCTTGCTTCTTTGCAAGGAACTCTCTATTTGACTGCTTTCTGAACATTTTTTCCTTCTCTTCTTCAGAAGATGTACCTGAAACAAATGTCATCTTAGATTTAAAATCTCGAACATATTTTTCATTTTTCTGTTTTTCTGTTGGAGTAAAACCTGAACCTTTCTTTTTGAAATTACCGTTATGGTTTGGTTTCTTTCGATGACCAGAACCAGAACTGTAACCTTTTTTCTTGTTTTCTCTTTGTTGAACTCTTGAGGTATATTTTTTAGGTTTATCAGTAAGATTTAAATCTTTTATTTCAGAAACATTGACTTCTGTTAGTTTGAAAACCCTTTTTATCATCTCAGTTTTTACACCTCTTATTGGAAATTCCTCATCAGAATATAATTTGTCAGAATCATTCAAAGTATATGCAACTTTAAACATTTCGTCATCCAAATTAGATTTTGATAACAGGAATTCTTTATTATAAACTCTTTTGCCCTGTTTTTCATTTTGACCCGGAGTGCTGGACTCAGACTTTGACTCTGACATAGACTCCGACTTTGACTCCTCAGTTTCATCGTTATCTAACACATGATCCACCACTTTCTTCATCAATTGAGATTGTTGATCAGTGTCAGACGATGTAAACGTGACATCAATACTTTCTGGCAAATTGACTGAGGACTCCGACTCCCAATGTAAGTTTGTAGCCTTTTGGACTCTTTCAGAATTTGGATTTCTAGGCAAATATCCATTTTCCAGCGGGGGTGTACACTTGTTGTAACTGACACCTTGTTTCTTACCAGAATTCTTCTTGTCAGTCTTTTTCTTTGTGTCATTTTTCTTTTCATTCTTCTTTTCTGGAATCTTTTCTTCAGAATTTTTCTGTTCTTCAGTTACTTCATCATCCTCAAATGCCTTCATGCCTTCAACAGTTGGATAAATCATGTCAATGACATAAGAAGTACATGAGTAACTTTTCAACAAACGATTAACTCTTTCAGTTTCAATTCTTTGTAATTCCAGTTTCTGTTCAAGCACAACACACTTCTCGATGTAGTTGTTCACAACTTTCTGCTTGATCATGAATGCTCCTTGAAGTGTCTTCATTGCTGTTTCCTGTTCTTCACTTGTGTCATTGTACATATTCATTGCTTTGTTCAGTACATCATAAGACTCCTTCAATTTGTTCATGTTCTGAATCAATGAACTGTTTTGTTTCTTCATTGCTTCACAATTTTCACAAATCATTGGACTCTTCTTTGCAACAGCTTCTTCATTAATCTTGAAAGGTGGAACTTCTTTTACTTTTCTTCTCACCACCGGAACATCTTCATCATCAATGCTGACTGGTGTTTTTACCTTTTTCTGTTTAGCATTCTCATCTTCACTGTCACTTTCAGCCATCATCTTCAAGTGTTGTGCCATTCTTTTTGCATAATACTCAGTACCATCATCATCACTATCTTCTTAAATATGAGCAACAAATGCTTTGTGACTTGAAGTTTTGTTAGGATCATAATCATCCCAACTAAAACCTTCCCAGTTAAAGCCTTCAGGTAACTTTTCATCATCTTGATCAATCACACAAGCTTTAGCATCAAATGGAATATATTTGTCCCAACTGAATTCTGTTGATGGCTTCTTCTCATCCTGATTCACCATACATGCTCTCTTTGACGATTCTTTTATGACTTTTCTCCCATGTGCCACTTGCGGTTCTTGTTGATGTGATTGTTGAGCAACTTGATGGTATATTGCCTTCCGGTAGTAATCATTGTTGTTGAATGGATTTTGAGCTCCACTTGCTTCGCGATTAGTGCACTCCCTCTTGAAGTGTCCTTTTTCCCTGCAACGAAAACAAGTGACTTTAGATTTATCAAAACCTAAAGTAGAAACATTAGCCTCACGGAGATCATCTCTTCCTGTGATCTGCTTAAATTTCTCAGCTCTCCTTAACACACTAGCCAAACACCATTTTATGTCCATTAGCTCCATCTCTTCAGCATCGATCTGATCGTAATCCTCCTTAGTGAGCATTGGATTCCCGATCCGACCTGCAATAAAACTACCATATGATTCCAATACAGTTCCCAACAAAGACATATGGCTCTTTGCAATTTCTTCTGTATAATCTTGATCATCCTCAAGATTCAAAACAATGTTGCACTGAAGCTTCTTCCCATTTTTCTTTGTTGAAATGTTTGGATCAAAAGACGGATATGATGAGAAACTGGTATTGCTAGTTGATCCTTTAGATGAACTTTTTTGCATTAAAAGCAGTTTCAACTTTTGGGGAATAATTTGTGGTTTTGTCATTCAACCCTGCTTTGTAATACAACCTAATATCTTGTTCACCATCGAAATCTTTCATTCTCGAGATCTTTCTCTGTTCCATCTCCTGAGCCTCAATCTTTTCAATGAATTTGCTAAGTATCAGATTGCTTGCTGAAACCTTTCTTGTTTCTTAGCATCATGAGATATGTACCCCAAGTTTTGTGTGGCAACGCATCAGCTAGCTTCTCTATCAGCTCTTCATTGTCTTTGTTGATGCTCACCCTTCTCAGATTTACCAACAAATTGCAGTATCTTTCGATTATCTGCTTTGTGCTCTCATTCTTTAAACCACGAAACAAATCAAACTCTTTCTTCAGAAGCGATTTCTTGTTCTTGATCATTTCTTGACTACCAACAAACTTTGATCTTAAAGCTTTCCAAATCGAATAAGAACTTCCATTATGTTGCAATAAGACCATGATGTCTTCTTTCACAACTTGTTGTAGCAAACATAGCATCATTTTCTCATTTTTGTATTTCTTTTTATCATCAATGCTCATATCTTTGATAGGAATTTCCTCTTCATCGTCATTTGTCGGTCTAATGTATTTTGTCTCAACGCATTCCCAAGCATCTAAATAGTTAGCTTGTACCCAGTTCTCAAAACGTCCTTCCCAACCCTTATACTCCTCAACGTTCATGAGCTTAGGCGGTTTTTGCATAGTCCCCGTTTCATTTTCCAACATTGTCTGCTGAGTCACAGTCATCGGGGTAGCAAAGGCATTGTAGAATTCCTTGTCCATGTTTCGGTTTTTCAAAAATTTATCAAACAGTCTTTCAAGCGAAATCACTCTTTCGAGCGAAATAGCACCTTGAAGCGGAATCACAAGGTATTTTCAAGCGAGATAAGCTTTGAAGCGAAATAGTGATTCGAGCGAAATCACTTCAATACTTTTTCAAGCGAAATCAAGGATTTGAAGCGGAATCAAACCAAACTTTCAAGCGGAATACTGATCTTGGAGCGGAATAGCATGTTTCAAGCGAAATTACTGAAAATTTTCAAGCGGAATCACGCTGATGTCATCTTAACACGCTGATTTTCAAGCGGAATTACCAAATTAATCAGTTTAAATCGATTTTAATGCTGAAACTTTCAAGGCTTTGTTAAAACATGATTACGCGTATTATGTGTGAAAATAAGCCAATTTTAACCGTGAAAAGTTTTTCAATTTGTAAAAGAAGGTGTAGAAAACAGAAAATACAGCTGAATTGGTATGAACTGTTCCTCCTGAGCTCTGATACCACTTGTAGGATCGTTTTTGGACCCGAACGAGTCGATTAGAAGAGTTTTACTCAGTTTGAACGGCGGAAACAGACAAACTGAGGTCAATTCAGCAATTATATCACTTTAAACTGTCGATATTATTGATTAGAAGACGTTATACAGCGTGACAACACTTCGGCAACACTTCGTTGCAAAACCGGAAAACTTATATCTGATTTCGCTTGAATTGCCCTTTATATAGGCCATGTGATTTCGCTTGAACACGTCTCAAGCGGAATCACCATCATTGTTTCAAGCGAAATCAACACATTTACTTCGAGCGGAATTAGAATGATTATGATTTCGCTTGAACATGACCTGATGTCATTTCAAGCAGAATCACTGCTAATTCTCACTTTCTTGTTTTTCATGCCCTGATCTAACTAGTTCTATACAAGACTCGATACAAGACGAAGTCGACAGACGTATGCACCAACAATCGCAACACAAACTCAACGCTAAATCAAAACGCAGATTTATTTACCTTATTTGTGTTATTTGTGTGTTTAAATGTTAACGTGTTATATGTGTTTAATATTCGCTTAAAACGCTCAAACACTCACTCACACAACTCGATTTATCGCGCTAAAACGCAACGCAACCCGACACTTAATTACCTCGCTGAAATACTTAAAGTGCCTGAACTAATTAACACAACCAAACGCACCAAACAAACACCCGTCACGCGAAACGGGAATCAGTCGCACGAAACAGACGGCTTCGTACGAAGGCACCTGGCCTCGTACGAAGGCCCTGCCTTCATACAAAGGCAACCTGCGCACATCCTCCTCTATAAATACCTAACTCACTTTCTTTTCCACCATTGCTGCCATTTTCCCTCGAGAATTGCTCCCAACCTGTTGTCCTTCGATTTTCCAAGTAAGATCTACTATTTTTACATGTTTCACAACGATTTCCACTATTATTTTTCACGGGTTTAGATTTGATTTCATCCAAAACTTCTCTATTTCATCTAAACTTGATCTTTCCATCTAAACTTCTTTATTTTATGAAAACCTTCATCTTTTTCATCAAAACCTCTGATTTTACCACGGATTTACACTTAAATGAGTGTATTGGGCTAAGCTTTGGCTTCCCAAGATGTAGATCTGAATATCTTGCACTCACCAAGTGTTTGATCCAAGGAAAAAGTGGTCTAAACTCGATTTTTACACTAAAACGGACCAAAACCGACATATGTTTCGTTCACTGGATAGTGGAACGAGGCGCTGTCGAAACCGTCATGAAAAGTACTTGAAAATACACCCGATTCAGGCGAAAACACAACTCTGAATGCCAAAACCAGCCACTCACGCGAGCCAGACTGGTTTGTACGAAGCCCGGCTTCGTACGAAGGCACCAGCTTCGTACGAAGGCACCAGCTTCGTACAACCCAGCCAATGTTCCCGCATGTGACTGAACAACTCAAAAGACCTCTCCGGCTCTAAGTTTAATCAGTAGCTTGAGGCTGGAGGGATGAACAATCTATTTCCCGTAGAAAGACGCGGAGAACACTTGATTTTGGACACGGAAACAAGCCACTAGTACGAAAGCACTGGCTTCATACGAAGGCACCCCTTCATACAAAGGTTCTGTTTTTGCACTCGACACTTCAATTCGACCGTTTCAGCACTTGGAAGACTTATGTACTTCTGTTAAACACGCACAGTGATTATACTCGAACCGTTTTTCGCTTAACGCACTTTTGGGTGTTACATACGTTCTCTATCAAAACACAACGCACACAATGCTTAAACTCTTTTACAAACGCTAGCCGCTCTCGCATGTTATACGTGACTAGTTGAATGCTTGTTTGCTATGTTTACACAGTGATAACTTGCCCTACCTTAGCAACGATAGTACTATAGTTTGGACTCAGCACATGTTTATTCAGGGTTGTTAAGGTTTACTTACTTTACGTGCTCACTTCGGTGGACACGTATCACGCACACTCTACTCGCAGTCATATTGGTTAACTTATATCATTGTCGATAGCTTACCTGATTCGCCCCTTTACGTGTTACATGCTGGTTATGCGTAAACACTTTATTACTATACTTATGCAAACTTGTGTACTCACCTTTATATTATTGTATTGACTTTTAACTTGATGTATGTGAGAGGTTGATGGATTACTGCTGGAAATGGTTTAGGAATGCTAGAAACCCACCTAAACTTAAATGCAAGTTTTGTTAAGTTTTGTTTTATTGCTTGAGAATTTCTGAATTTCGTTTTGATTTATGTGAGGATATTGTTTGATTGTATGGGAAATTGAACCTTTTAAATATTGTCACAATTAGTCGTTATGGATTCTCTTGAGCAACCTATTCGCATCATGTCACATCCCGATGATTCCGCCATCGGTTGGGGTGTGAAAGGTTGGTATCGGAGCCATAACTATAGGGAATTAGGTCGAGTCATACAAAACAGACCTAGTCTATAGTCTAAGTACCAAAACAGACCATCTTTTATGAACCCACTCGATTCGTACGAATCCACATATTGTGGCTTCGCACGAACCCACATATTGTGGCTTCGCACGAACCCACATGTTGCACCTTCGTACTAAGGCAGCTTCGTACGAAGGGAGCCTTTCCTAAGGCTGAAAGCTTATTTTGCCTTTCCTAAGGCTAACACAAAATACACGTTTGGACGCTCGTATAACACTAACGAGTGATTGTGTCGAGATTAGGTGTGAAAACCAAGAACTCTCGATAAGATCACTCACCCCGCGTGTTACTCTTAGCACGAGAATCTTTCGTTGAGTTAGGAGTGATATCCATGTCTCGACGGAAATCTCCATCTCTATCTAGTGGAACTTTCAAATTTATTCGGTGAGAGCCACCACAGTTAGGAGCGAAATTGTTAAGTTAGGGGTGAAACCCGCATCTTAATAACCCGTTCCACACCCTAAATTGATTTTAAAGATCTCATCAAAGTCTCGACTGTTCCAATAACTCGGATCACGTAGTAACTGGAAGGATGAATGTTGTTAGCCGTATCATGGTGAGAGCATAGTCTATTAGGCCAAAGCGTGTACCCGAACTTGTTAGGAATAGTTGAATCACTTTGGCTAGTCGATGTCTCAACACCCAAGACACTCTATCTATTTTAAGCTTGCAGTTGCCGATTTTACGCGTCATTGAATTTTATCATGTTTATGTGTTTTCGATTTGGAGATTTACGCTTTATCTATTTCTCGTTTTACCGCTTCGCTTTCCGCTTTAATACGCACAACTCTCGCAATCTAAAACGCTAACTAAACGTGAACAAACTAAGAAGTCTTATCTACCTTACACTCATGAGGGTATGCAAACCTCATACGCTGCTTTACTCGCCGATGTATAGCGTAGCATAAGCTATACCACACGCTATATCTCGCCCGCGCTACACATAATTGAAAGAAGGTGAATACGTGCAAAATATGTGCTCATACGTGCTTATGTGTATACGTGCAAATACGTGATTAGGTGCCTATGTGATTATGTGCTTACGTGATTGTGTGATTTTGTGACTTATGTGAATAATAATAATAATAATAATAATAATAATAATAATAATAATAATAATAATAATAATAATAATAATAATAATAATAATAATAATAATAATAATAATAATACGTAGAGTAAAAAATGCTAAACTTTAAACCAAACCCAATATAATCGAATCTCATCCAATCTCGCTGCAGATGGCATCAATGGGATCTCACACCCGCCGCACTGTCCAGCGGAACAATGCTGACAAACGCATCGCCTCTCTCATGGCCAAGGAAATGGCCAAGGTGATCTCTCAAATCGTTAGTGAGATTCATGCTGTCAGCAGCACCTCTTCAGTTGATTCCAAGAATGACTCGCCGAAAGCTCTGCTCAGCTTCAAGCAGTTCAAAGCCTGTGGTCCTATGACCTTTACTGGTGAAGATGGACCCAGTAAGATATTTCAATGGTTTGACTCGATCAAAGTCACTTTCTGACAAAGTGGATGTCCCAAGAATCTCCGCACTGTCAACACCACTGGTGTATTTCAGTCAAGGGCACTTGACTGGTGGACCGCCGAGCGCAATAGGCGCGGAAACAATGCAACCTATGGTCTCGCATGGGAGGAGCTAAAAGAGCTCATGATGAAGGAATTCTATCCTCCCCACGAAGTGTAGAAGTTGGAAAACGAATTCTGGAACATCAAGCAAGTTGGAGGTGATAACGCCGGTCTCACCACCTGATTCAAGCAGTTGAGCATTATCTGTCCAAGTCAAGTGGACACTCCTTAGAAAGCTATCAAGAAGTACATCCGTGCTCTCCCTGACTGTGTCGCTAACTTTGTTCACGCAGTGAAACCAGCAACGATTGAGGAAACTTATCAACTCGCAGCAAGATCAACGACAAACGAGTCTTGGTCGGAGTCTTCAAAACCTCGACCAAGAGTCTCAACCAAGCTACCGCAACGCCAAGCACCGATAGTGCACCCTATCAAGCTCCCAAGTCAAATCGTCAAAGTCGCAAGAGAAGGAACTCAAGAAAGAACTACGCGGTAGTTGAACCGCCCAACAACCAGATCTCTCAGGTTGCTACTCCCAACACACCGCCTGCTAAGCGTGCGTATACTGGGAACCACCCACTATGCCCTACTTGCACCTACCATCATCCAGTGGAGACAAACTGCCATTTCTGTGTCAACTGCAACATCTTTGGGCACTACATAGCAAATTATCGCACAGGCCCTCGTCAGCAAGCTCCTCAAGCTCTTGCAACACCGCCAGCACCCCTCCGCACTACTCCAGTCACCTAGGCCCTGCAAGCACCAGCTGTTCAAGCACGTGCTTGCTACACTTGTGGTGACCCAAACCACTTCGCCAATGTCTGCCCGCAGCGTATCGTGAAACAAGAGCTGTAGCAGCAACCACCACCACAGCAACAACAGTAGCAGCAACAACCACAACCGCACCTTGCCTGCGGGAGAACTTTCAACATCAATGTCCTCCAGGCCTAGAATGACAACAATGTTGTCAATGGTACGTCCCTTATCAACGGTATTTATGCTTCATGCTTATTTCATACTGGAGCCGATAACTGTTTTGTATCGTTTGAATTTGAAAAGCTTTTAAAATGCGAACGCACTAAACTCCAAAGACATTCGACGTAGAAGTTGCCACTAGAAGAACCATTACCGTTGATTCCGTTCTACATGATTGTACTCTTGAACTCAACAATCACATTTTCCTGATCAATCTCATACCTATGCAACTAGGTAGCTTTGGTATCATAGTAGGCATGGATTTTCTTCGTGAGAATCGTGCCGAAGTTGTTTGTTTTGATAAAATGATTCGTTTCTCTCTTCTAAACGGTGATTAATTACGTGTCTACGGTGAAGTAATCTCGAAATAGTTGAAGCTTATGTCATGTATCCAAGAAAGTAAGTACCTACGCAAGGAGTACATCACTTTCCTAGCCCATATTGTGGAAACGAAGGACGAGAAGAAAACCGTGAAGGACGTTCCTATTGTTTGTAATTTTCCTAAAGTTTTTCCCGACAATTTACCTGGTTTACCCCCTACTCGCGATATTGATTTTCGTATTGATCTTATCCCCGGTGCTACACCTGTTGCAAAAGCTCCCTATCGCCTTGCACCATCCGAAATGCGCGAGCTATCTAGCCAACTTCAGGAATTGCTTGATAAAGGCTTTATACGCCCGAGCACATCACCATGGGGCGCACCCATTCTTTTTGTGAAAAAGAAGGATGGATCGTTCCGGATGTGCATCGATTATAGAGAACTTAACAAGCTTACCATTAAGAACCGCTACCCACTACCCCGAATCAACGATTTGTTTGATCAACTCCAAGGTGCTACGTATTTCTCGAAGATTGATTTACGTTCAGGAAATCATCAGTTGCGTATTCAAGAGCAAGACATCCCAAAAACCGCATTTCGTACTCGCTATGGCCATTATGAGTTCGTGGCCATGCTTTTTGATCTCAAGAACGCACCAGCGGACTTCATGGACTTGATGAACCGGGTGTGCAAACCCTTTTTGGATCATTTCGTCATTGTATTTATCGATGATATTCTTGTTTACTCAAAGTCGAGAGCCGAACACACGCAACATCTTCGTCTAGTTCTCGAACTTCTTCAAGGAAATCGCCTTTACGCCAAGTTCTCCAAGTGTGAATTGTGACACTTGTGCTCCGTAAACACACACAATGTAAGACACTATCTTTTATCAAAGAAACAATGTGTTTTGGTCTCAAAAATTTGTTTATTGTGGTTTTACAATTTCACATTTTGATTCTAGCTCATTTTCAAGCTTTAAATCACTTTCTGGAAAGTTAAACGCGAACTGATGCGTAAACGTAATCAGTTTAATGCGGCAAACACTCCGGAACAGTGACATAGGCTTAACATACCTTAAATAACTTTTATATAACTTAGAAATAAGTTTTGAAAGCTTTGGTGTGTCAAAAACAAGTTTATTCACACTCAGGGACTATTTGCGTCAAACTGTGAAAGTCTGATGATTCACATAGTATTGCACATTCCGGAACTTGATCATAAGTTAAACATGCCCTAAATATCCTTTACATAGCTTAGAAATAGGCTTCGAGGTGTTTAATGCGCAAAAATAAACTTATTTGATCAATAGGGACTAAAAGCGTCAAAAAGTGCATAACTTTGCATTTTCGCGCATAACTTACGTTCTGAATACATCCGGACACCCAAAAATTTATGTAAGCATTAAAATATTTTATTTTAGTGACTGGCATGATAAAATTCCATTCATCGTGTAATTTGGATTGTTTTTCGCGTTCGTTCGTGTTTCGTCGTAATTAACCGAACAACACAACCGTATGGCCAAACGAATCGACATCCGAGATATTTTTGAGCACATTTCAAGTTCCGTATACTTTAACTTCATTTTAGAGCTTTGAAATGGGGTTAACGGGGTTTAAAAGTGCCAAAAACTGAGTTTTACAAGTGCATGGACCATTTTTTGAAATTTCTGGCAGATACATTGAACTTGGTCCACTTTTTTAGGTTTTGATGGTTTTAACCCATGGTTTTGCACCCTATGGGCTGGTATTTGATGGTTTTACATGTTCCCATGGTATTCTAAAACCTTGGGCCCAAGTGTAAGGCCATGATTAAAGCACAGTTTTTGATAAACGATCTTTACGGTGGACCGAATCCTATATATACCCACCTTCCTCATTTGCATTCTTCACACCTTTGATCTAATTTTGTTCTCTAAGTTGAAGTTATACACTTCATACCTGAGAATAATTGGATCAAACTTCCATTCCTTGGACCTTTTGTAAGTATTCTTTCGTTCTTTTGCACGTTTAAGCACGAAAGTCAAACTTTGTTTGACTTTCTGCATTGACCAGTTTATGATCAACACGAAATTCATTTGAACTTCATAACTTGAGCGTAATCACGATGGTTTTAGTCTCTTGTGACTATACCTACTGATTACCACGTTATTTAGGCGTAGTGACGAGTCGTAGTTTCGGTCAAAATGCGTATTCTTGCGAATTTTGCAACCAAACTACTCTTGGGTATCAAGACCCTTTGTTTTGATACCAAACTTATTTTCTAACTTCATTAAACATGTTTTAACATGTTTAGCTCGTCACTTTTAGGATGGTGCTTATATAGGGTCGTAAGATAAGCGGTCTAAACAACTGCTTAGGCTTTCGAACCCGACCCGTTTGGTCGATCATTAGGATCCGACCAAACACATAATGTGACCATAGTTGTATAGGGAATAACCTTCCGAGGTTATACCTTATAGTCACTTCGTTTAGTTAGTTGTATGATAGGTAGTTTATATGCCTTAGGAAAATGACCAAAATGCCTTTTTCGCATAATTTCATTTTAAGCATATGTAACACATGTTTTGACATCTAAACTGATTATATAACATAATTAGATATGTTAAGGCATATAATACTTGTCATAGGACTAGTTAGGCGTCTCGAACGCGCTTTCGCGCGAACGACACGTTAAAGTGGCGTAAGCTACCTTAATGGGTCGTAAGCGCTTAGGATAGGTTTCGATTTAGAATATAGGCTTTGTTAAACCATATCACATGAGTTCCAACACTCATTTGGTTTACAAGACCTCATTCTACCCGATCTTCCGATTTAGGTGTCGATTCCCTAACATAGTATCTGTTACCCTAGGAACCGCTTCAACACTTGAACTCTTGGTCTTTTGAGCTTTGTTATACCCTTTGAACCGGGACTATACGCAACCCCAGGCGAGTATATAGTTCCCCTCTTTTACCGTTTTCAAATGTTTTGGGGTGATTCATATGTGTAATCGATCTGTTTTCAAAATGTGTGGCATATGTGTGTTCACTAAGTGCTTTTATGTGTATTATTCTGATTATGCAAATGTAATGTTTTATCCTTAAGTGATCTACCTATCTTCCTAGTTAGATTCATGTAGGATATTTGAAGTACAATCTTAGATCTTCCTATCTTCATAGTGAGATTTTTAAGAAGTACTTTACAACTTGATGGTTGGTTTTTGTGTAGTTTGTTGGTGATTTAGATAACGAAACTAGATAATACAATAAGCACATGGTGGATACGCCACTGGTACTTCCTATATATAAGTGTGCTTATTGTATTACCCTTCGTGGCGTTATCCCGAATCACCATTAGGATTTAGGATTGTTTCGATTCGATGTGACAGAACCCAAAATCCTTATAGCATCTATCTATCTTTATAGGTTGATTCTTGTAGGATGTTTAGAGTACTAATATTGGAGTCCCTGTTTGGATTCATTGTCTACTTTAATGCATGTTAGGTTAGACGATGTTACGAGAATCTGATCCCTGTAGTATTTATCTATCTTCATAGTTAGACATATATGGGATGTTTAGAGTACTGATATTGGAGTCCCTGTTTGGATTCATTGTGTACTTTAATGCGTGTTTACGAGGTGGAACAAGTTGACGATTATGTGTTTATGTGGTAGTTGTGATTTAGATAACGAAATGGGTGTAATAAAATAAGAACATGGTGGATACGCCGCTGGTACTTCCTATATATAAGTGTTCTTATTTTATTATTCTTGTAGCGTTATCTGGATCACTTTAGGATTTTGTGTACAATTGTTTCAATGTTTGGTTATCAAAATCTTGGTAGAATCTCCCATGTTTTTATATGTTAGATTCTTAGAAAGATATCTGAAATATTATCATGACTCATTGATTTGATTTATATAATACTTATATAAGTTTGGATTTATTTCAAAACAATTATTATTAATCCTTGATTGGATTCCTAATAACTTTTTAACAAGTTTTTACGATGGTTTAATCGAGATTTCAATATAAGGCATAAAATGACTTAGTAAATATCATATTGCCATATACAAACCTATTTTGTCACGAGTTTTCACAGTTAAGATTAATACCAAATGTTTTTCCATTTATTTGGCTAATAAAACCTATGTATTCGCCGGCATTTTTATGCTGACTGTTTTCGCATATGTTTCAGGTTTTCGACTGTTCAAGCATGCAACGCATAGGACTGCATACGGGCCTTAGACGTCTAAAACAAAAGAACAATTACATGTATTCTTTGTTTGTAAAACAATGTTAATGATAGAACTATCCCCCCTTGACAAAACATCAAACGAGTTACCAAGTAATGGCTCTGGGCGAAAACGACGACTCCTAGAAACCCTAACTTCTTGTGCCTCCTGATCCTCTTCTTGATCGATCTGGGTTAGGTATTGAGGTTTTATCGATCCTTCTGAGTAAGGTTTCTTGATTCTACCTTGGTTTCTAATCTTTTGAAGTCAGGAATAGGGTTTTTTCGTTTGTTTTTTCTGGTTAGGGTTTGTCGTCCATTCGTCCTAGTTTCTAGTTTGTTTTGATCGTCTGTTACGTTGCATGCTTATTATTCTCAAGTGTTATGGCGTCCAATCAGTTCAAACCGCCGGATATTTTGGATAAATCGATAAACCCTAGCATAGGGTTTAACAAGTCGGCTGAGATTGATGACACAACACCAGGAACGGCTCCGATTAAGGGTATTGGTCTTAGGGTCACTAACATTGAAGGTAATCCACTCATGCCAAGGAGAGGGTTGTTCCATACTACGAATGCGTCGGTTGTTGATGGTATGTTCGAGACATCAAAACCAGCGGATCTTGAATATATAGGAGAGGGTTCTAATAACACGTTATATGATAATATGTTTGAAGATGAGGCCTATCAGACTAACGACATGGGGGAGTCAGAACCAGGTAATACACCCTTCAAGAAGTCCTATGCTAGCGTTGCCGAAGCAGGTGTGAGTAGTAAGAAAATTAACTTTCGGATACTGAAGTCGGACACTAAAGTTGAAGGAGCTGATGTGGTTATCCCAGTCGCATCAGTTAAAAAAGTCCAGAACAGATTTACAAACACAATTTACGGGTACTTTTTAGGGAAGAGGCTGCCTTTTCCTATTGTTGAGAATTATGTGAAGAATACTTGGGCAAAGTATGGTATTGCTAAAACAATGATGAATGCTCACGGATTTTACTTCTTTAAGTTTAACTCGAAAGAAGGCATGGAAAAAGTGATGGAAAATGGCCCATGGTTGATCCGTAAGCTCCCTATCATTCTGAATATATGGAAGCCATCATCCAAACTGGTAAAAGAAGATATTAAATCAGTTCCGATCTGGACTAAACTGCATGATGTTCCAATAGCAGCGTTTTCTGAGGATGGGCTGAGTATGATAGCCACTAATGTTGGTACCCCTAGGATGTTGGATTCATACACGGCTTCTATGTGTGCTGAATCATGGGGGCGAAATAGTTATGCTAGAGCGTTAATTGAAGTAAATGCTGAAGAAGAACTGAAGGAAAGTGTTGTCGTTGCGATCCCGTTAGAGGATGAGGAAGGTTATGCCAAGAGTTTGGTTAAGATTGAGTATGAGTGGCAGCCCCCGCGATGTAATGGATGTAAGGTATTTGGGCACACGGATGCTAAATGTCCGAAGCAAGTCATCGTTCAAGTTAAGGAAAATGGTAACAAATTGGAAGATGGGTATGAAGTGGTAAAAAAGAAACATCAAGCGAAACAGGGTTTCCCTACGAAGAAACAAGGTACGAGGTTTGAATATCGACCGATCCCAAAAAATGCTAAACATGCTCCTCGTGTTATTAATGTTATAGATGAATTAGAAAAGGTGACAATGCCTGTTCAACCGATGACTGATAATGCAGTAAAAACGAGCAACATGTTTGATCTTTTAAGTGATGATAGGGACGATATGAATAATAATCCTGGGTGTAACCAAAGGGAAACGGATAATAAGGGTCAGCACGAGAATGTTGATGATTTTTCTGATGACGAGGAAGTTCAAGAGGTTTACAATGAAACGATTCAATCCATAGTGGGAAAGCCGAAACATACTGAGGGGGCAAGCACTCCCGGTGAAAATGTTTCCCATGTTTAGCATAGCTTCGTGGAATATTAGAGGGTTGAACCGCCCTCTTAAGCAAAAGGAGGTTCGTGAAGTTATCCATCAAAATGGGATTCAGGTGTGTGCAATTATTGAATCTCATGTTGATATTAGTAATCTTTCCAGTGTTTGTAAAAAAGTTTGGAGATCTTGGGAATGGACATCGAATGGCAATGTTTGTCAAAAGGGTACTCGCATAATCCTGGGGTGGAACGCTAATGAGGTGGATGTCATGGTTCTAGCTCAATCGAATCAAGTTATTCATGCTCAAATTCAGTTCAAGAGGGATAAGAAATCTTTATTTTGCTCGTTCATATATGCTGACAACTACTATAAAACTAGGCGAGACCTATGGGAGAACCTTCGTTACCATACGGCCCTTGTTCATGATAAGCCATGGGTTCTACTAGGGGACTTCAACTCTTCTTTGAATCTAGAAGATAACTTGTTTGGGTCGTCTAAAATTAATACGGGCATGCGGGATTTTAAAGAATGTATTGAAGATGTGGAGGTTTTTGATGTCAATAGCTCAGGCGTTCATTTCACTTGGAAGCAAAAACCAAAAAAGGGAACTGGTGTTATCAAGAAAATAGATCGGATAATGGCTAATGTTCATTTTACGGACATGTTCCCAGCTGCGTGTGCATACTTTCACCCGAACAGGATTTCGGATCATACGCCATGTATACTAAAAATTCCATCCTTGTCGAAAGAAAAACCAAAACCTTTCAAATTTGCAAACTTCATCGCAAATAAGAAAGAATTTCTGGAAGTAGTGACCGATAAGTGGAATGAGGAAGTGATTGGGTGTCATATGTTCAGGTTAACGTCGAAGCTGAGATCGTTAAAGGTGCCTCTTAGGAAGTTGCTTCGTGACCAAGGCAATTTACATAAGAAGGTGGATAATTTACGTAAAGAACTGGACAAAATTCAGATCCAGTTAGATAGTGATCTGAATAATGTAGAGTTGAGAGACAAGGAGGCCGTGACATACAAAGATTTTATGGAAGCGTCAAGTGATGAAGAATGTTTCCTCAAACAAAAAGCTAAAGTTGAATGGCTCGGAGCTGGAGATGCGCACACAGCGTTTTTTCACAACTCAATCAAAAGCAAAAACCATCGCAGCAGAATTGAGATAGTTAAGGATGTTAATGGGACGCAACATGAAGGTATAGATGCTGCTAAAGCCCTCCTAGATCACTATGAAAACTTTCTTGGCCAAAGAGTAAATAATTTGGTGAACCCTACCCCTGAACTTTTTGTCACAAAGCTGAATCCTGACAAAGCTCAGTTGATGGTGAGGGAGGTGACGAATGAGGAAATAAAGAATGCCATGTTTGATATTGGGGACAATAAGGCTCCGGGCCCGTATGGGTTCTCGTCTGTCTTCTTTAAAAAAGCATGGAACACGGTAGGGAGCGATGTTTGTCTTGCGGTTAGGGAATTTTTCAGGAATGGTAAACTCTTAAAGGAGGTAAACCATACTATCATTGCTCTAATCCCTAAAAAGTCCACTCCGGAGTATGTCACGGACTATAGACCAATATCTTGCTGCAACACGATATACAAATGTCTGAGTAAAATAATCACCAATAGAATCAAGCAAGGGTTGCAGGAGTTGGTTAGCATAAACCAATCGGCATTTATCCCGGGCAGGAGAATTACTGACAACATTATGCTTACGCAAGAACTGATGCATAATTATCACAGAAATTCGGGACCGCCTAGATGTGCTTTTAAAATCGATATTCAGAAGGCATATGATACAGTTGATTGGAGTTTTCTGAGACGAATCATCATAGGGTTCGGATTCCATGATCGTATGGTTGAATGGATTATGAAGTGTATCTCATCCACTACGTTCTCGTTGAGCATTAATGGTAACCTGCATGGTTTCTTCAAAGGTGAAAGGGGGCTCAGACAAGGCGATCCGATGTCGCCGTACTTGTTTACCCTCGTGATGGAAGTTCTTACTCTTCGGCTTGATCACATGGTTGCTTCTTCGTTGGATTTTCGGTTTCATAATAAATGTGATAAACAACGAATTGTGAGCTTATGTTTTGCTGACGATTTGTTTATGTTTGCAAGAGGCGAGATTAAATCGGTCAAACTTGTGCTAGAAGCTCTTGAAAGTTTTAAAAACATGTCGGGTTTAGTTCCAAGCATCCCTAAAAGCACGGTTTACTTTGCTAACGTGACCAACCAGGTTAAACAAAGGATTCTGGACCTTGTGTCGTTCAAAGAAGGTCACCTTCCTGTTAAATATCTTGGCGTTCCCCTTATTTCATCACGGTTATTGTATAAAGATTGCCAGATTCTTGTTGAAAAAATGGAAAATAGAATCACGTATTGGGGCAACAAGTTTCTTTCATTCGCGGGAAGACTTCAACTCATCAGATCAGTTCTGTCGTCTATGCACGTCTATTGGGCATCTGTCTTCATTCTGCCAAAGCGTATTACCAAGGAGCTCGAAAGGAAAATGAAAGATTTTCTATGGAAAAGCGGCTCAGTAGGGAAAGGTAAGGCAAAGGTTGTGTGGAAAACTATATGTCGGCCTAGAGAGGAAGGGGGGTTGGGGATTAAACGTGTAGACGATGTGAATAAGGCATTGATGACTTTTCATGTGTGGAGCCTCTTAACTAATCGAGAGTCTCTTTGGGTTAAGTGGATTCACACATACAAGCTGAAACAAAGGTGTTTTTGGGATGTTCCGATTAAGCAAGGAAATACGTGGGGGTGGAGAAAAATCTTAAAGCTTAGACCGATTATCCGTGAGCATGTATGGTCAAAGATAGGAGATGGTATGGCGACATTTGCTTGGTATGATAAATGGTCCCATGCGGATCCAATTGGGAGCTTTATTACGCCAAGGATGTTTCAACAAGCGGGTTTTGGCATTAACACAAAGCTAGCGGAAGTGGTGAATGATGGTCAATGGTTATGGCCGGAGTTTTGGCTAGACACATACCCGGCTCTGGCAAATATGCAGATCCCGAGTTTAACGCCAAATAAAAAAGATACCGTTGCCTGGATTGATAATAACGGAAAGGAAACAACATACTCGTCCAAGAATGTTTGGGATACACTTCGGTTAAGCAACCCAAGTGTAAACTGGTATAGAGCAGTTTGGTTTTCTCAGTGTATACCGCGTCATGCGTTTCTCATGTGGCTAGTGATTGGGAACAAGCTGAAGACTCAAGATAGGTTGAAGCCTTGGGATGTTGGTGGACCCGTAAACTTGCGGCTGATGTGTTGTCCTTTGTGTCAGCACGGTATTGATTCTCGAACGCATTTATTCTTCGAATGCCCTTTTTCGACACAAGTGTGGATGATAGTTAAACCCATGGGAGCAATGCAACACATCTCGGATAAGTGGGAGGACATTTTCCAGCATCTTGTTCTCACATCAGGTTCAAAATTAGCAAAGCACGTTATTGGAAGGATTCTGGTTGCGGCGTCCGTTTATCAGATTTGGCTAGAAAGGAATTCCAGGTTGTTTGCAAGTACGCAACGCTCAACTCAGCAAGTTGCGGATGCGGTCAACTCCTCGGTTCGATTGAAGTTGGTAACTTTGAAGTTCAAGGATTCGAGACAAGTGGAGAAAATCCTTGAAGATTGGAAGCTGCCGAAAGGGCTAGTAATTTACGATCAACTAGGCTAATATGGTTGGGTTAATGCTCAGATCAAATTAGTGTTCGTCTAGGATGCTAGTCTGATTTGTTTGGTGTTTAGTTGTGGTTCGTGTGTTAGATGTTTTCTTTCTTGGTTGTACATTTCCCCGGCATGTCGGGGATTTGAATTGGTAGTCGTTTCTGTCTACCACTTGTTCTTTATTGGTTTTGTTGTGATATAAAAATTTACCAGGGTGAAACCTTTACCCAAAAAAAACAATGTTAATGATATTGAAACAATTTAGTACCAGTAGTTGTGAGCAATTTGTAACGTGACTCCCCGATATTTCCGCCGCGTGTTGTTATATTACGCGATTGGGGTGTTACAGATTGGTATCAGAGCACTGGTTATAGGGAATTAGGTTATTAGCATGCCTTAAACCTAGTCTATAACCTTCCTAGGACCCAAACATGAGTAGACTTAGGACTTCTTTCCTAATCCTCAACCTTATTCGTGCCACAACTACTCTATGATTTACGAATCACCTAACCTTAGATGATTTATCCAAAAACCCTTAGGCTTTATGCCTTAAGGTATTCCTCAAAATATTTTTTCTCAAAACGTTTTCATTAAAATATTTTTCAAAATGTTTTCTCAAACGTTTTTGTCAAAATATTTCGCCAACATGTTTTATCTCAAAAGATTTGTATCAAAAGATTTCTCAAATGCTTTTCTCAAACGTTTTTGATCGAAATCTTGGGTTTTAATAATGTGAACACATGCAATCTGGAAGGGTGGATGCCTGTACCCCGAGTTTTCTGTCTAAGGCTAGAGTGTTCGTACAAATCCGCATTATCGGACCAGTCACTCTTATCTGGGAATTCTTAGGGTGAGTGTCCACTTATAGGCTAAAGCATGTCTTCATGAAGTATTATAAAGACCTATCCATCTTGACCCTACCAAATGATTTTTAAACAAACTTTGTAACCCTACTCATTCATGTTACCCTCGGTAATGTGTTTGCTCTTCATGACAATCGAAGCATCCTTCCTTTCCCAATACCATTTCATCATATTACCTTCGGTGATATGTTTGGTTCGATACAGTTGAAATGAATCTCATTTCATTTCACGACTCTACGAGATCTTATTTTATTTTCAAAATACTACCTTTGTCTTTTAAAATTTCAAATTTTTACCATTTGGATGAGAATTTTCAAAATTTCAATAAGTTTCTTTATTTTAAAATTTTAATTTAAAAACATTTTTGTCTTAAAAGTAATACATTTTTAACTGGCAAAGAATTTATGATACAAACCATTAACCCGATTTGTATTCTCTCATCCAAAAATATTACAAAAGTTTATTTTCAAAACAACTCTTATTTCAAAACAATAATGTTACAAACTCATAACAATTGGATAAATCTAACTTTTGGTTTTCTCTATAGCTGTATTTTCAAAATGCCTCCTCGACGAGATACACAATCTCAAAGCAATGAACAAGTCGCAGCCCTTGTCGCTCAGCAAATGGCTGCAGTGCTTCCAAGCGTAGTAACCCAGATTCATCAGATATACAACAACAATAACAACAACAACGCCCAGTGTAATTTCAAGACCTTCAATTCAGCCAAACCGCTTAAATTTTCTGGGTCTGAAGGAGCAACCGCACTCTTACAATGGTTCGAAAGTATAGAAAGCACATTCCGCCATGTTCAGTGTCCCAATGAGCGAAAGGTAGATTTCGCTTCGAGTGTCTTTCAAAGGAGAGCACTCACTTGGTGGAATGGTATTATGAGGGACCGAGGTGCCGAGGTAGCAATGGAACTGACGTGGGAAGAATTTAAGGATCTTATGAAGAAGGAATTCTGCCCACGAAGCGAAATAAGGTCACTTGAAAATGGGTTCTATTATTTAAAACATGATAGTGGGGAAAATCGTGCCTACACTGACCGATTTGAACAGTTAAGCCTACTTTGCCCCACTATGGTCACACCTTTGGATCGAGCCATTGAGAAAGACATCGACGGTTTACCTGACTCTGTCCAAGACATTGTCACTGGCAGCCAACCTGCAACGCTTAGGGAGGCTAAGGAATTAGCTGCTATCTTGACTGACTCTCAGGTTAGAAAAGGTAAGTTATTTCGACATGGAGACAAGAAACAAGACACCGAATCTGTTAACGAGAATTCGAGAAGACCAAAGGCCGAATCTTCTAAAAGTTCTAGGAAGTGCAAGGCTTCAAAGAATTTTGCAATTCCTGCACCTGCTCCACTGAACTCAGTACCCTTTAAGGGATTTTATCATGGGAAGCAACCTCGGTGCAATCTTTGCAATTATCATCATGCGTCAAATTCCCCTTGTGGCCAGTGTACAATTTGTGGTTTATTTGGACATCTAGCTATGACCTGTCGTATCCAGAACCGAGCAGCCCCTACTCGGACATGCCCAAGAGCATGTTTCAATTGTGGTGACTTAAATCATTTCAAGCGAAACTGCCCCAAGCTTGCCAATGCTAATGGACGAGTATTCAACATCAACGAGGCTCAAGCTAATGATCAAGCGCTTATGATCATTTGAACCTCTAAATTTCCTGTTTATTTTCAAGATCAATGTACATATTTTAACTATGTTTGTAGTGACAATATAAATTTCAAGAAGTTTATCTTTATCTCTGTTATTCAATTTTCAATTTCAAACTCTAATATGATTGCACTATGTGTGATTTCAAATTTCATGCTAATTTTGAGGATTTCCATTCTTTAGGAACTAAATCTTATAATTTAGTATAAAGTGATTGCATTCTGGTGCATTCGTAAAACTTGGTAACACGATCAATACAAGTTAATACTGTTTTATGATCATAGCATTAAATACATGATTTGTTTATCTAATATGTATAGCACATGATTATAAATTTAATTTGCTTCGTATGTTGATTTAACGTACTTAGTTTGTTAACTTAGCATACCTAGCACATGATTTGAGAACATTTTCTTGATATGCTTACATTATGGTGATAATGTATAGTTAATATATGTTGCATTCTACCTGTTTGGTTAATATGAAACATATATAAATATTCATACTAGAATGAAATACCTACTCCCAATTTGTTGTATGCAAAATAAGTAGTACTATTATTGCTAGTATGAAATGCAATTCGATTTGACAGATGTTATGTTATGACAATGTTTATTTGATTTAGACGATAGTTCGACATTATTATTTGTTTACCCTCGCTTAACAAGAGGAACTATGTGGACCATGCGACGAAACGAGTAATTATGGGTGCACACTTAATTATGAGTTTCGACACATGAGAATCATTGTAAGCTTTGTTAAGTATGGTGGCATAAAATCTAGAGTGATTAAGGTAACAGGAGGAGTATGATGCGATAAGAACACGGTGGATACGACGATGGTACTTCCTATATATAAGTGTTCTTATTGTGTTATTCTTCAGAACGTTACTAAGATCACTTGGTGATTTTATGTTATCTTGGACCATTATGTTATTACGTGTTTGTTTGTTATTTGAGTGTTTTTTTCCGATAGACGACAGCGAGTACATTCATTAACTCAAATCGAGCCGACCGGGAGTATATTATGGTGTTAAAGGTGACTATTTTGATGCCATAGGTATGTTGACCCGTCTCCTATGCATGAGATGCTCATGGTGCATTGGATGTACCTCGTGGGACGTTAGAAACCGTGTACGTGTAGGGCTTGAATGTACACCCCTTTTGTTTCCTAGGAATTACACTAGGAGCTTAGTATAACATAGTGCCATACTTAGAAGATTTTTGAACACTAGTCGACTATCACAATTTTCAAAAGGGTTGAATACCTTGAGATACTTTAAATACCCCAAATCACATTTTGAATTCCCTTCCAAATGATGCTCTGCATCTTTGGGATCTAGCAATCTGCTTATCCATTAGTTGTTTCAATTCCACTCTACGGTCTCCTTCGAATAAATTTCGGGATGAAATTTCCTGAAGTAGGGGAGACTGTGACACTTGTGCTCCGTAAACACACACAATGTAGGACACTATCTTTTATCAAAGAAACAATGTGTTTTGGTCTCAAAAATTTGTTTATTGTGGTTTTACAATTTCACATTTTGATTCTAGCTCTTTTTGAAGCTTTAAATCTCTTTCTGGAAAGTTAAACGCGAACTGATGCGTAAACGTAATCAGTTTAATGCGGCAAACACTCCGGAACAGTGACATAGGCTTAACATACCTTAAATAACTTTTATATAACTTAGAAATAAGTTTTGAAAGCTTTGGTGTGAAAAACAAGTTTATTCACACTCAGGGACTATTTGCGTCAAACTGTGAAAGTCTGCTGATTCACATAGTATCGCACATTCCGGAACTTGATCATAAGTTAAACATGCCCTAAATATCCTTTACATAGCTTAGAAATAGGCTTCGAGGTGTTTAATGCGCAAAAATAAACTTATTTGATCAATAGGGACTAAAAGCGTCAAAAAGTGCATAAGTTTGCATTTTCGCCCATAACTTACGTTCTGAATATATCCGGACAGCCAAAAATTTATGTAATCATTAAAATATTTTATTTTAGTGATTCACATGATTAAATAATCCCCTCTTTAATCGCGGTTAGATTTTTAGAAAATTCGCTATAGTTTCCCCTAAAACTATGACGTTTCCCACGTTCTAAAAACGCGTTTAAACCATGTTTAAACCCATAATCATAATCAATTTCCAAATCAAGTTTCATTATCCCAACTTTACATGCATGTTATCATACATTTTAACCCTCATTTCCATGAACTTTATAAGTGTATTTTTTTAACCACTTGTTTATAACAAATAATCTTCACATTTTCACTAGACTTTTAAAGACATCATTTTTGTCATAAGTTCAAATCAAGTTTTCCCACTTTAAGCCCTTTGATTACTAGACCTTTTATGGTGATATTTCATAAAAATCAAGTTATTAAACTTCACTTGTAAGAACAAAGCTTAATAAACTTCCAAAATTTAGTGTTAAACCCATTTAAACACTCATTTCTTTATGTAATCTAAAAATTATGTAATTAGTTCATGAAAGTGAGGATGATGATCTTTCAAGATTTAAACATATCCATGTTTAAATCATATATTTATGTTCATCATGGTAAGATGAACACTAATCTTGAATACTACAAGAATATACCCACAAGATCATCATAAACATAAACTTTAACTCACTAATATTAACAAAATCAACATACACAACATGATCATACAAACTAACTACACTAATCTACACATATCAACACATAATATAGTTAGATTTAGTGTTTATTAGCTTTGAGATTAGGGTTTTTGTTTATGTTTAACTTTAATTTCAAGATAATCAACTTGTACTTTTGAGATTCACTAGTAATAAGAAGCTTAAAAATGGTGATTAGAAGACTTACAATATTGCACAAGCTAAATAAGAAAATAAGAAGAATATTAAGCTCCAAGAAGACTCCTAATGATGCTCCATGTATGCTCCAAGTGTGTGTGATCTTAGAATGGCTAGATTATGGTGGAAATATGAAGTAAATGAAAGTTTGAAGGTGGTTTGGGGGGGGGGGGCTATGGCTGGCGTAAATTAGGGGGTGTTGGGAGGAGGTTTTGGTGTTTCCTTAGATGGTAGATAAGTGATAGAATGGATAGGTTCAACAAGTATGGTATGATGATGTTTATGTACAAAATATTCAACAAGAAATCTAACATGACCATCCCTAAATCTATCAATTTTCAAACATGATCAAGAGATGGGGCTCACCAAATTTTCGGCCATAATGACCATGAGGGGGGGGGGGTATTTTGTAAATATTTTATAAAAAGTTACTAAAAATGAAGATATTTTGGTAATTAGGCTAAGTATGGTGATTAGGGTTAATCTTTCACCATTAGGGGGTAATTAGTGTTTCGAAACCAAAATTAACCCGCTGGGATGATAACTGTCTCAACGGTCAGACTTTTCTTGAGATTTGACACATGAAATGTGTCATGTACGCTACTGAGTTCTTCTGGCAGTTTCAACTTGTACGCGACGGTACCGATCTTTCTAGAATCTCAAATGGCCCAATGTATCTCGGGTTTAGTTTTCCGCGTTTCCCGAATCTAGCTACGCCTTTCCAAGGCGAGACTTTTAGTAAGACTTTGTCTTCGACCTCGAAGGATAATGGTTTACGTCTCCTGTCCGCGTAGCTCTTTTGTCTGTCACGAGCCACTTTGATACGGTCTCGTATCTTTGCTATCTTATCAGTAGTCTCTTAGACTAGTTCAGGGCCAACGAGTTGTTTGTCTCCGACTTCCGCCCAGCACAGCGGTGATCGGCCCTTCCGTCCATATAGTACTTCGTATGGGGTGGCTTTGATGCTTGTGTGATAAGTGTTATTATACGAGAACTCTACCAGAGGTAAATGAGTATCCCAGTTTCCGCCCAAATCCATCACACATGCACGAAGCATGTCTTCCATCGTTTGGATGGTTCGTTCGATTTGTCCATCGGTTTGCGGATGAAATGCTGTGCTTAGATCCAAACGAGATCCAAGCGATTCCTAAAATGATTGCCATATTCTGGACACAAAGCGACCATCACGATCCGAGATTATCGAAATAGGCACTCCATGACGTGCCACAATCTCGTTGAGGTAGATTTCAGCTAACTTTGCGGTACTGTCTTTTTCACGAATAGGTAGGAAGTGAGCCGACTTGGTTAATCGATCAACAAAAACCAAATCATGTCATGACCTCGAGAGGTCCGTGGGAGTCCTGTAATAAAGTCCATTGATATCTGCTCCCATTTCCAAACAGGAATCTCGGGTTGTTGTAATAACCCAGATGGCTTTTGATATTCGGCCTTGACCTTTGCACAAGTTAGGCAATTCCCAACATAGGTCGCAATAACTTTCTTGAGTTTAGGCCACCAATAGTATTCTTTTAAATCCTGATTCATCTTGTCAGATCCTGGGTGTATCGAATATCTGGACTTGTGTGCTTCATCTAGTACTAAGTCTCGTAGGCCACCAAAATAGGGGATCCAGATCTTTCCCCTGAAATATAAAGTGTCATCTTTGTGTGTTTCCATTTGTTTCCTTGCTCCTTGCAAGTATTCTGCCCGAATATTTCCTGGCTTTAGGGCTTCCCGTTGTGCGTCGCGCACTCGAGTAGTGAAGTTTGTCTGGATTGTCAACTCTAAAGCCCGTACTCGTAATGTTCTAACTCTTTCCTTCTGGCTCAAAGCGTCCGCTACAATGTTCGCTTTTCCCGGATGGTACCTGATTTCGCAGTCATAATCGTTCAACAATTCTACCCATCGCCGTTGGCGCATGTTTAATTCCTTTTGGTCGAATATGTGTTGAAGACTCTTATGATCGGTGAATATGGTACACTTGGTACCATAGAGATAGTAACGCCAAATCTTTAAAGCGAATACCACTGCGACCAACTCTAGGTCGTGAGTGGTATAATTCTTTTCATGAAGTTTCAACTGTCGTGACGCGTACGCGATGACTTTTTCACGTTGCATTAATACACAACCCAAGCCCTGGTGCGATGCATCACAATACACCACAAAGTCATCATTGCCGTCAGAGAGTGATAAGATTGGCGCTTGGCATAGTTTATCTTTAAGTAGCTGATAAGCCATTTCTTGTTTTTCACCCCAATCTAACTTTCTATCCTTTTGAGTGAACGAGGTTAGCGGTTGAGCAATTTTAGAAAAATTCTCAATGAATCTACGATAGTATCCCACTAAACCCAGAAATTGTCTTACTTCCGTTGGGGTCTTTGGAGTGTTCCAGTTCTTTATGGCCTCTATCTTAGCTGGATCAACATGTATTCCGTTCTCGTTCACCACAAGACCGAGAAATTGTACTTCACGAATCCAAAATTCGCATTTTGAGAACTTGGCGAACAATTGTTCTTTCTTAAGCAACTCCAGAATAGTTCTCAAGTGTTGTTCGTGTTCCGCCTCTGTTCGTGAGTATATTAAAATGTCATCAATGAATACGATCACGAACTTGTCGAGGTATGGTTTACATACCCAATTCATCAAATCCATGAATACGGCGGGAGCGTTTGTTACGCCGAAAGGCATAACAAGGAACTCATAATGCCCATAGCGAGTCCTAAACGCTGTCTTAGGAATGCTTTCCTCCTGAATCCTCAGCTGATGGTATCCGGATCTTAGATCGATCTTGGAGTAGAAGCTGGAACCTTGCAACCGATCGAACAAGTCGTCGATCCTCGGTAGAGGATACCGATTTTTGATAGTTAGCTTGTTTAGTTCTCTGTAATCGATGCACATTCGAAAGGTTCCATCCTTCTTCTTGACAAATAGCACCGGAGGTCCCCAAGGTGAGAAACTCGGTCTAATGAATCCCTTGTCAAGCAACTCCTGAAGCTGAGTAGATAATTCCTGCATCTCCGAGGGCGCGAGTCTATATGCAGCTTTCGCCACTGGTGCCGCTCCTGGCACAAGATCGATACGGAATTCCACCTGTCGTTGTGGTGGCAGTCCCGGCAAGTCTTCTGGAAAGACTTTGAGATATTCCCTTACCACATGGATGTCTTCCACCTTGCGCTCCTCGGCCTTCTTGTCAACGACATGAGCAAGAAAGGCGATGCATCCTTTTGTCAAACATTTTTGAGCCTTCATGCAACTGATGATTCGTAAAGGCGTGTCTTGTTGTCACATCCCGACCACGTAAAACAACAAATTGTGGCGGAAACGTCGGGGAGTGTTGTAACAGAATTATTGTTTCAAACCATGGATACAAAGAGTTTCGTTTTATTAAATATTAAACATTGTCTTAAAGTTAAACAAGCAAGTCAAACATTGTCTATGATCGTTATTAAATCACTAAGGCCTTGTCCAGTCCTAAGTGAGCATGCATCCTATTTGCAATCAACATTAAGCAACATCACCTAAAACATATGTAAAAACAAAGTCAGCAAAGAAATGCTGGCGAGCACATAGTTTTTGTGTGAGTGTCAGATTCATGGCTTGTTTACATGTTGGGATATCTCGTACAACTTCGTTAATCGATATTAGAAACCTTGTTTTGTAAAATGTTTGTATTGTAAAATGAATAACCAAGTCAAAACAGATTTGGTTATAATTTATAAACCTCGATGCCATGAATCTTAACCCAAAACATTTGTTTTCGTAAACCAAATCGAAAATCGTTCTCGTAGTAAAACTCGTATGGTTTATATAGTTTCGCAAACCTCGTTGTGATACATTGTTTAACTCGATCTCATTATAGATCATCGTTCATTTGTTTAAATCGTTCATAATCGTTCATAATCGTTCTCATACAAATCATTCTCGTACAAATCGTTCTCGTTTTAATTGTGAAAACTACTTTTGGTCGTCCCGCTAATAACATTCAAACCTATGTGACTCGTTCATCGTTCCACTCGTTAAACTCGTATTAACAAACCACCAAAGGGTAAGTTAACAGTCATCAGATTCAATCGTTACCCACCTCACCCTCACATAACCATGGGTGCGGTCTGATAACGGGATTTGTCAGATCCTATGGTACCATAACCTAATATTGGTCGGCTTGATCAATGCTAATGAATGTCATTCGTTATGTAACTACAACCAACAAGTTCGTTCACATTATCAAAATCGTTACTAGTTTAGTATAAACCATCTTAATCGTTTTTGAAACCATCGTTAAAATATCGAAATCGTTCTGATACATATGAATCACCCCAAAACAATCGAAAACAGTAAAAAGAGGGGATCTATGTACTCACCTTTGGGTGCGTTTTAATATGTTAACACAATCCCTCAAATTGTTTATTCATCCTAAATTAAATAAGAATGATTTAATAATCAAAACCCACAAAAATTCATAAGTTTCTCGGATACTTAGAATTTTCACATAACTTTGAGATTTCTCGAAAAGTTATTATTTTTGATTATATTGGTGTATTTGTATATACATACTCAAGCGTAATACACATAATCTTGTCAAGTATTATCATGTCAACATACACATATTGAAAAAAACATATAACACATTGTAACACATAAAATAACCCATGAACAACCCATTCTAGTGTATGTTGAAAAACACTTATTTTAGCGATTCGGTAACATTTTTGAGCATCGGAAGTCACATATGACCAACCAAACACCAAGTAAACTTAATATAAGTTAAAATACTAATTTTTATATCAAAAATATCAGTTTACTTACTGATCTAAAGCAGTTTTATAAAAATCCTCCGAAAAGGCGATTTTTAACCGTTTTACCGCATAGTTTTGCATCAAACATTACCTGAACCATCCCAAATCGAAACGACTTGAAATTTTAACATAACCCATGTTATTTACTGAATAAAATAGTGGTTATACTCATGATAGTGCAGGTCTTACATAAAGCACATAAATCATGCAAATTTCACATATTTTACCACTTTTTAAGCTATATGTACAACATGCAAAGCTATCAAATCTATGTCAAAATTTCATGCCATTAGGTTATACCAAGTAATGTTATTTTTAGTGTTTATAACCTGTTAAAAAACACTTTTGCCATACAACCATTGTTTATCACTTCTTGAGCTTTAAATCAACATGTATTCTCATGTACAAGTGCCTAAAGCACACTATCATATCAACATCATTTTGTATGAATCTAAATGCATCAAATATACAACTTATTCATGTTTATTTGCTGATGTAATTTACATTTATCATATCATGCTCAGATCATTAAACACTTGCATTTTATCCATCATTCAAGAACAAGTAACAACATAAACAAGTACTTATCAAGAAACCAAACTTCAAAACTCATACACACACATATATATATATATATATATATATATATATATATATATATATATATATATATATATATATATGTACGGTTATATACATACATATACACCACCATTTTTACTTGTATCAAGACTCATTTCATTTTAGATTTCAAGTTTGTGAAAATTCCAAGATTTAAGAGAAACTTCAAATCATCAAGAACAACCAAGAATCAAGAGTATGATTTAAACATAAATGTAATACCTTCTAGATTCAAGTAAGTTGTTGGATGAGATTTTGATGATAGGAAGCTTGAAATCACTTGAATGCACCTTGGAAACACCTTTGGATCTTCACACTAACTTGAATTTAGCTTGAAATGGTGTTGAATTCTCAAGAACAAGATTGAAGGTTTGAAGATGGAGAGAGAAAGAGGTGTGGACGGTTTGGGAGAGAGGAGAGAGAAGGATTTTGAGTGGTCTTATTGAGTGAGAAATGATCTTGGAAAGATTATATAGAAGATATGGAAGATATTCATAGATTACATGCACCAACATTTGGCCAAACAAGATCAAATAGAGTCTTGCAAAAATCTAGAAAATATTTTGGTGGGGCCACACATAAGTGACCGTAAATTTGAAGGGGGGAGGGGGTCCATGTGTAATTTTGATGGTAAATTAGTTAAAAACAGGTATTTACTAAATACCGGGTATTTTATCTAGCGTTTAAATCCCGGTTTATGGCGTTCTAAATTATTTTTATTATTCTCTAAAAATAAACCCGCCAAATTATTACTGAAATAAATTTCAGTTGCCGAGATTTGGCTGCGTTGTCTGCGTTTTGCAGTAGAAGCACTGTGTCGCGCAGAAACACGCGGTACGCGCTTAAGCTTGAAAAATAACGTTTTTAAGTGTTTTAATTTATTTTTCAACACGGACCTGACTAAAAATAAAATTTTAGTCATAACAGAATATTTTTGGGATTTAAATATCATCCGGGTGGTCACCAACGTTCGTTTCGCAGTTTTGTCGTAATTAGTTCTTTAGTTCAATTAAACATGTTTTTGCCATACCGAATCCTTCGAAACTTATTTCTAAGTAATGTAAAGGATATTTAGGGTATGTTTGGCTTACGTCACAGTTACGGAGTGTACGTCGCGTTAAACTGATTGCGTTTACGCACCAGTTTGCGTGTAACCTTCCAGAAAGCGATTTAAATCTTGAAATCGGAATCGAATCTAATCGTAATATCATCACATACAATAACACATATAATAACACCAAAGAACATTGCTTTATTGACAATCAACATTGTTTTACATTATACGATGATTACAGAACACAGTTGTCACAGTCTCCCCTAGTTTAGGAAATTTTGTCCCGAAATTCTATTTAGGGGATTCTTGTGAAAACAAATGCGGATATTTCGTCTTCATCTGGTTCTCACGTTCCCAAGTAAACTATGGGGGCCACGTTTGTAATCCCAGCGAACTTTAACCAATCGAATCCGTTTGTTCTTCAACTGTTTGAATGTACGGTCCACTATCTCCACAGGTTTCTCGACAAAGTGCATTGTTTCATCGATTTGAATCTCGTCGAGAGGAATGTGAAGATCAGTATCAGCTAAACACTTTCGCAAATTGGACACGTGAAAAGTCGGATGAATATTTCCAAGCTCTGGGGATAGCTCTAGTCGATAGGCAACCTTTCCAATTCTTTCAACAATCTTAAATGGTCCAACATATCGGGGTGCAAGTTTTCCTTTCTTTCCAAATCTCACCACTCCCTTCCAAGGTGACACCTTGAGTAGGACACGGTCTCCGATTTGAAATTCTAAGGGCTTGCGTCGCATATCCGCATAACTCTTTTGACGGCTTCTAGCTGTCACAAGATTATCGCGGATCTTCTTGATTTTGTCTGTTGTTTCCAGAATGAGCTCAGGTCTAGTAAGCTGAGCTTCACCAATCTCATTCCAACAGACAGGTGAACGACATTTTCGACCGTAGAGAGCTTCGAATTGTGCCATATTAATACTAGCATGATAACTGTTGTTGTAAGAGAACTCGATCAGTGGAAGATGAGAATCCCAATTACCACCAAAGTCTATCACGCATGCCCTAAGCATATCCTCCAAAGTTTGAATCGTTCTCTCAGATTGTCCATCTGTTTGGGGATGATAAGCAGTGCTTAGATTTAATTGGGTTCCCATAGCAGATTGCATGGTCTTCCAAATATGAGATGAAAACCGAGCATCACGATCGGAAATGATATCCAAAGGAACACCATGTCGTGATACAATCTCATCAACATAAATCTTTGCAAGTTTATCAGCAGATAGATCCTCGTGAATCGGTATAAAATGAGCTGATTTCGTTAATCGATCGATAACAACCCAAATAGCATCATGACCTTTAGATGTACGCGGTAACTTAGTGATGAGATCCATTGCAATGTTCTCCCACTTCCAAACCGGTATCTCTAGTTGTACAAGCAAACTAGAAGGTCGTTGATGTTCAGCCTTGACTTTGAGACAAGTTAGGCATTTCGATACATACAAGGTAACATCCTTCTTCATACCAGGCCACCAGAACTGAGTACGAAGATCCTTGTACATTTTATCAGCACCAGGATCGATAAAATATCGAGACTTGTGAGATTCGTCCATTACCAAGGTGCGAAGATCGTCTTGTTTCGGAATCCACAAACGATCCTTGAAATATAGCAACCCATCGCCTTTCCTTTCGAGTTTAAGCTCAAGTTGAAGCGGTAGCTCATTTTTCAATAAGCCTTTGATCACACAAGATCGTTGAGCTTGAAGGACATGAGACTGAATATCAGATAGAGTTCGAATAGAATGAAGCTTGACTCGTTCCTTTCAACTAAACGCATCGGCTACGACATTCGCCTTAACAGGATGGTAGTGGATCTCGCAATCATAATCGTTTAAAAGTTCAACCCAACGTCGTTGCCTCATGTTTAGCTCCTTCTGATTGAGAATATTGTGACAACCCTCACCAAATCAGGTATCCGTACGAATTAATTAATACTTAATTACTGCTTAATTACTGTGCTTACTTACAAATGTAGTTAAACTGCTACTTGAATACTGATACATACACATACTTGCATCATACTTTATTAACTGTCACTCTATTATTTACATACAGAACTTTAGTGACAAACTTGATGCACAAAAGCACAATAGCACAATGAACGGATAACCCGTTAAACGTGCTGACATAGCCAGCACCAGGCAGACACTGCCTCTAAGGCCTGTATGAGCCGGGAATGGTTTACTACACTAGTAGGAAGTGTAGGGAGGTGAGGATTGTAGAACTGCGTCACTAGGTGATAGTTATAGTGACCGGATGTGCCTAAAATAAGTTTTAAACACAAATTCTGCACTTTAATATAAAATTCAGCATTTAAGCTAACTAGTAAAGTGCAAAAACATGGAAAAATAATACTAGACACTTTCCAAAGTGTCGGGAATTCTTTGTGTCACTAAAAATAATATTAACGACACTTTAAATGCTTATTAAGCACTTTGACGGATCAATACCCAACCGAACAACCGGACTTTACCCGGAACATAAAAATATTGACAACAACATTGTTTTTCTTTTTCTGAGCCAGTTAGGGTCCCCGAATACCTTAACACCCGTTATAACTTACAACACACAATATACACTAATTAACCTCCTAACTTAACATAACTAGACTTTAATTATCTAGTTAAAATTGAACCAACCCCCCCCCCCCTTGTAACCGATCGGTCACCACAAAGGGTGACACACCTTGTCCTTTATTGATTATTTTAATCACCTTGTTAAATATCTTGACAACATAAGATCCATGGGACAATTAGGATGAATGGATTATATATAGACATCATGGGTAATCACATAACATTCACAACACTTGAACAAATCAACTCTCTCCTCTCCTCTCTTGCATTCGGCCGAAACCATAGCCACGCCCACCACCACTTTTCGATTTCGATCTTACAATACCAAGCTCATACAAAGGTGAAGGATCACGTATAAGGAAGCTCAGTGCTTACGGATTGCCAAGGACCTCACCACGACGCTATTAACCACCGGTTTTTCGTCAAGTTTCTTCCCTAGCCTCGAGCTAGTAGTAAGTGACTCTAAACACCTTCTTAAGCTTGTTTAAAGTGGTTAATAAGAAATTTATTGGATAAAAATTATGAACACCAAAGATCAAAGTTTAAAGTCTTGAAAGTGTGATGAACATGGTGGTTAAAGAATAAATATTAGTGTAAAACTTATGAAACTAGTTTTGTTATGATTATTTTATGTTGTTTGATGCTAGTAGTAGTTCGGATCGTCATCTAACCCGGCTAAGTCATGTTCATAGAACATGAACTAGTGTATGTTAATGTATGAAAAGGGCTAGATGATGAACACTACTCCATATGAACATGAACTTGTGTAAAATTGATATTTTTTATAAAATGAAGTTCTAAACTAGTAGATCTAAAGATCTACAAGTGGTATTTTCGAAGAACCAAGTGTAAAATGAAATCGTGTTTAGAAGCCGAATCTTTCTTAAAACAAAGGTGATTTTGTGAACACACAAGTGTGTAGATACTTGTGTAACGAAAGGTTTTAACAAAAAATTATTTTTGTAATATTTGACCTAGAAGTTGTAAAAATGTATTTTCTTCAAGAATAAACATCACAAGAAACCGATTTATTTCTAAGGATAGAAAGATCTATTAAAAATATTGGAAAGTTATTACACACTTTTACATAACCCACAAGTATTTACGTATATTTTTGAACTAGTTTGATGTTGAAACATTGTTTGTTGATGTTAGGAACATTGTTGATTGAATTTATATAAGAAAATGATACGCTTGAAAGCGTGACCACCTCCAGTTACAGAGGAAACTCTGGCGAAATTTTTCCAGAAAATAACACTTAGAATTATTTTCATGGCAAGTGCTTAAAAATATCTTTTTTTTTTTAACTTGTTTTTTTCCCAAATAAATTTCGCCATGATTTTTATTACAAAATAACCAAGTGTCGGAGGTGGGATTTTCATAAATAAGACTTGTTAAATATATATTTAGTATATATTTTTTTTGTAGTAACACTTGTGTGATTTTTATGATTATTTTGTGAACTATACAAATATTATTTTTAGAATAAAAATAATATAACTCGTATACACTGAAAAGTAACGGCTCCAAAATAATACCAACGCCTTCACAATAAATATTTAAGTTACACCGGTATTATTAATACCACCCGAACCTTACAACGTAACTTACGTATTTTCAGAAAATACTCATAAGTGTGTATCTTGACAAGGATATTATTTTGGAAAATTATATGGAATAAAATATAATATTTTTGGGAAAAACATTTATATTTTGGAAGTAGAGCATTTTGGACGAATGAAGTCTTGGAATTATATAAACGCACATGTATTATAACCCCCATCCTTGGGAAGAATATAATTAATACATGATTAAGAAGTGTAAACACGAAATAGTTGTCTAACTATTTCCCAAAAACTTTAACCTTAAGCTAAGGCACGACCGTCCGTCTAATAGAAGTTAGTACGTGTAGGTCGTCGCACAACAGATTGTCTGGGAGATTACTTATTAGAGACGCACTTCGGTGAGTTCATGTCCCCCTTTTCTCTTAACTGTTTTCAGTTTTTAAACTGTGGGGGTGAAATACATGTTACTAAGATTACGAGTACTTTTACACATCGTATGATTAGCGTAAGGAGGGTTACTACTTAGATCATGTGAGTGAGTAGGCGGGAACCGAAGGCCATTAATCCTCAGTGTAGGACCGAGGGACAGTAGCGGTAGATCTATCTGGGTGTAGTGAGCCCAGCCCCAGGCCCAACAGTACGGACCTCGGGGTGACTTTGTACCCGGCGCAAAAATTTGCTAGGTTTGAATCTTCCTACTGCACTTCACACATATCAATGGCCTTGCAAACCATTGGTGATCTCTTTATTTCCTTATTTGCTACATACCAGGATTTTTATACTTACAAAGGTTTTTCATACTCACCTACACATGAACTCGCTCAACATTTTTGTTGATTTTTCCAACTTACATGTATTTCAGGGAGCTAAGGATCTGGCACGGTACGCTACGTTTTCACGCTGCGTTAGAGTTACGGGATCATCCACGTTTAGGGATTGCGACTTTTACATGGACTAGTCGCAAGTCTTAAACGGTGTTTTATTTTAAGTTTGTGGTTGCGTCTTAAGAACAATGTTTTTATTTTATAAGTGTTGTAAACTCGATGCATGTGTCAGCATTTCAAACAATGTTGTGGTATTCTGTTTTTAAGACTTTAACTAATGGATGATTCTGCATGGTTTTACTTTCATATAGCTTTGTTGTGATTAAAATTAACCCACGCTTCCGCAAAGCCAGGGTGTGACAAATATGCTGGAGACTTTTGTGGTCTGTGAAAACCACACACTTCGTTCCATAGAGGTAGTGTCTCCAGATTTTAAGTGCAAAAATCACAGCTCCTAATTCAAGATCATGAGTCGTATAGTTCTTCTCGTGAATTTTCAGCTGTCTAGACGCATAAGCTATGACTTTACCTCGTTGCATAAGAACGTAACCAAGTCCTAGATTCGACGCGTCACAATAGACAACAAAATCATCGTTTCCCTCAGGTAGAAATAGAACAGGAGCATCACAGAGCTTTCGTTTCAGCGTTTGGAACGCTTCTTCTTGCTTAGGTCCCCACTCAAAAGGCTTATTTTTCTAAGTCAAAGCAGTGAGTGGAACCGCGATCTTTGAAAAATTAGAAATGAATCGACGATAATAACCAGCAAGACCAAGAAATGATCGAATCTCTGTAGGTGTCGCCGGTGTATTCCAATCCTTAATAGCTGCTATTTTGCAAGGATCCACAAGGATACCCTGCTCATTGACTATATGACCCAAGAACCGAACTTCTTTAAGCCAAAATTCACACTTGGAGAATTTAGCAAAAAGTTGTTCCTTCTTTAGGAGTTCCAAGGTCAAACGAAGGTGTTACTCGAGATTTTGAATAAATGAGAATATCATCGATGAACATAATGATGAACTTATCTAAATAAGGTTTACAAACCCTATTCATTAAGTCCATGAAGATAGCTGGGGCATTTGTCAAACCGAAAGGCATGACAGTGAACTCGTAGTGCCCATATCTCGTACGAAATGCAGTTTTGGGAATATCTTCTTCGAGAGCACGAAGTTGATGATACCCAGATCGCAGATCGATCTTGGAAAAGCATGAAGCACCTTGCAGCTGGTCGAAGAGATCATCAATTCTAGGTAGGGGATATCGATTCTTGATGGTAAGCTTATTAAGCTCAGGATAATCGATACACATTCGAAAAGATCCATCTTTCTTTTTCACAAAGAGGACAGGAGCGCCCCATGGTGAAAAGCTCGGACGGATGAATCCTTTATCAGATAACTCTTGAAGCTGTTTCGATAACTCTTGCATCTCCGACAGTGCAAGACGATAAGGTGCTTTCGCAATCAGGTTGGCATTGGGTACAAGGTCAATATGAAACTCGACTTGACGAACTGGAGGCAAACCAGGCAGTTCATCGGGAAACACCTCTAGATAATCCCGAAAAATCAGAATATCCTGAAAACTCTTGCTCTTGCTTTTCTCCTCGGTGACATGTGCCAGGAAAGCAACATATCCTTTTCGCAAATAACTTTGGGCCTTTGTACACGACATAAGCTTCAAACCACCAGATGGCTTCTCGCCACGAACTTCCAGAATATCGCTAGACGGAAGAGGAATATGAACAATCTTATCGAAACAAACCACCTCAGCATTTGTTTGGTTAACCAATCCATCCCCACGATAATATTGAAACTCCCAAGTTGCATCAGCATGAGGTCAATGGGAAAAAGATTGTTATCAAGGTTTAACTGACAATTACGAATAACAGAATCGAGAACAAGAGGTTTACCAGTAGCAACTTCAACAGATAAGGGTTTCCTCAGTTTAGTTCTAGGTATCGCAAGCAAGGTTCAAAAGATAATGAAACAAAACTTCTATCGGCACCAGAATAAAAAAGAATAGATGCAGGTCGTTTGTTAACAAGAAACGTACCATTAACCACCTCGTTGTCAGCCCTCGGTTCGTTAGCATTCAGATTGTACGCTCGCCCACGAGCGGGATTCACATTGGCGTTGGCATTCACATTCAGGTTCGCGTTTGCATTCACCAGCCTCGGACAGTTGTTGCGGAAGTGACCAAACTCTCCACAATTGAAACATGAACCCGGTGGGAATCTAGCAGCATTCCCCTGAACTGGAGCTTGATTCTGAACAATCTGATTCTGACCCAAACGGCAGTTGTTGGCCAGATGCCCAAACTTACCACACGTTGTGCATTGCCTACAAGCTTGTTGTGCAACATGATGAGCGTTGCAGCGAGCACAATGAGGTGCGGTACCAGCATATGTTTTCTTCAAAGGTGGTTGAGTTGGTGGGTTCTGAGGGTTCTGAGCAGTAATTGCAATTCGCTTTCTCGACTTCTTCGATGACTCACCTTTCTTACCCTTACCCTTTTCCTTGACAGGTTTAGTCGACTTCTTCTTATCACCCTTGCAGGTAAGTTTACCCTTCCTAACTTGCGACTCAGTCAGGGTAGCAGATAACTCGATCGTGTGACGAAAAGTAGTAGGATTAACGCCAGTCATAATATCCTGTATGGAATCGGGTAAACCATCGATATACCTCTCTATTGCTTTCTCCAACGGGGTAACCATAGTAGGACACAAAAGACTGAGTTCCTCAAATCGATCCGTATACGCATGGTGTTCTCCCCCCATCTTGCTTGAGATCGTCAAACTCTCGTTCCAAAGCTCGAATTTCGTGACGGGGATAGAACTCTTTCATCATGAGAGCTCGAAGCTCTTCCCATGTTTGTGCCAATGCCACTTCGGCACCCCTATCGCTCATCACTCCGTTCCACCATGTAAGAGCACGCTTCTCAAATACACTTGATGCAAATTTAACCTTACTCCCATTCAGACACTGCACATGTCTGAATGTGCTTTCGATACTTTCGAACCATTGAAGGAGCGCAGTTGCTCCTTGCGACCCAGAAAACTTTAGCGGCTTAGCAGAATTGAAATTCTTGAAATTACATTGTGCATTGTTATTATTATTGTTGTTGTATAGCTCGTGGATTTGGGTCACCACGCCTGGAAGCACAGCAGCAATTTGCTGAGAGATAAGGGCTGCGACTTCTTCAGCAGTAAAAGATTGTGCATCACGTCAAGGAGGCATTGTCTAACAAGGAATTATGAGAAACGAGTGAGGTCGACAATTAGGAACAATGAGGTATTGAAAATATCGACGAAACATAAGGAAGGCGATCATTTGTTCGTTACCTCTAACAAACAAACGACACGCAGTGACCAATCAAAGTAATGAATCAAAATAATGTATCGCGAAGACCTGCTCGCCTATAAATGAATACTCATCCCAAGAGTTCCCAGGTAAGAGTGACGTGTCCGATTATGTGGATTTGTACGAACACTCTAGCCTTAGACAGAAAACTCAGGGTACATGCATTCACTCTTCCAGTTTGCACGTGTTCACATTATTTAGACCCAAACTCTGACGAGATTTTGAAAACTCAGAAGGCACTAAGCCAAAAATGAGTCAAACTGGAAGGGTTCAAAACCTTATAACAGAGGGTTCAAAACCTAGTAATCAATCATCCTAGAATAGATGATTAATTTTCGAAGCAGATCCGGATTTTGTTTTTAAAATCTAAATGCAAATCAACTTGCATTGGGGTCCTAGAAAGTTATAGTCTAGGTCAAAACATTACTAATAACCTAATTCCCTATAACCATTGGCTCTGATACCAACTTCTTCTGTCACACCCCGACCACGTAAAACAGCAAATCCTGGCGGAAACGTCGGGGAGTGTTGTAACAGAATTATTGTTTCAAACCATGGATACAAAGAGTTTCATTTTATTAAATATTAAACATTGTCTTAAAGTAAAACAAGCAAGTCAAACATAGTCTATTATCGTTATTAAATCACTAAGGCCTCGTCCAGTCCTAAGTGAGCATGCATCCTATTCGCAATCAACATTAAGCAACATCACCTGAAACATATGTAAAAACAAAGTCAGCAAAGAAATGCGGGCGAGCACATAGTTTTTGTGTGAGTGTCAGATTCATGGCTTGTTTACATGTTGGGATACCTCGTACAACTTCGTTAATCGATATTAGAAACCTTGTTTTGTAAAATGTTTGTATTGTAAAATGAATAACCAAGTCAAAACAGATTTGGTTATAATTTATAAACCTCGATGCCATGAATCTTAACCCAAAACATTTGTTTTCGTAAACCAAATCGTAAATCGTTCTCGTAGTAAAACTCGTATGGTTTATATAGTTTCGCAAACCTCGTTGTGTGACATTGTTTAACTCATTCTCGTTATAGATCATCGTTCATTTGTTTAAATCGTTCATAATCATTCAATCGTTCAAAATCGTTCTCGTACAAATCGTTCTCGTACAAATCGTTCTCGTTTTAATTGTGAAAACTACTTTTCGTCGTCTCGCTAATAATATTCAAACCTTTGAGACTCATTCATCGTTCCACTCGTTCAACTCGTATTAACAAACCACCAAAGGGTAAGTTAACAATCATCAGATTCAGTCATTACCCACCTCACCCACACATAACCATGGGTGCGGTCTAATAACGGGATTTGTCAGATCCTATGGTACCATAACCTAATACTGGTCGGCTTGATCAATGCTAATGAATGTCATTCGTTATGTAACTATAACCAACAAGTTCATTCTCATTATCGAAATCGTTACTAGTTTAGTATAAACCATCTTAATCGTTTTTGAAACCATCGTTAAAATATCGAAATCGTTCTGATACATATGAATCACCCCAAAACAATCGAAAACAGTAAAAAGAGGGGATCTATGTACTCACCTTTGGGTGCGTTTTTATATGTTCACACAATCCCTCAAATTGTTTATTCGTCCTAAATTAAATAAGAATGATTTAATAATCAAAACCCACAAAAATTCATAAGTTTCTCCAATACTTAGAATTTTCACATAACTTTGAGATTTCTCGAAAAGTTATTATTTTTTATTATATTGGTGTATTTGTATATACATACTCAAGCGTAATACACATAATCTTGTCAAGTATTATCATGTCAACATACAAATATTGAAAAAAACACATAACACATTGTAACACATAAAATAACCCATGAACAACCCATTCTAGTGTATGTTGAAAAACACTTATTTTAGCGATTCGGTAACATTTTTGAGCGTCGGAAGTCACGTATGACCAACCAAACACCAAGTAAACTTAATAGAAGTTAAAATACTAATTTTTATATCAAAAATATCAGTTTACTTACTGATCTAAAACAGTTTTATAAAAATCCTCCGAAAAGGCGATTTTTAACCGTTTTACCGCATAGTTTTGCATCAAACATTACCCGAACCATCCCAAATCGAAACGTCTTGAAATTTTAATATAACCCATGTTATTTACTGAATAAAATAGTGGTTATACTCATGATAGTGCAGGTCTTACATAAAGCACATAAATCATGCGAATTTCACATATTTTACCACTTTTTAAGCTATATGTACAACATGCAAAGCTATCAAACCTATGTCAAAAATTTATGCCATTATGTTATACCAAATAATGTTATTTTTAGTGTTTATAACCTGTTCAAAAAACACTTTTGTCATACAACCGTTTTTTTATCACTTCTTGAGCTTTAAATCAACATGTATTCTCATGTACAAGTGCCTAAAGCACACTATCATATCAACATCATTTTGTATGAATCTAAATGCATCAAATATATAACTCATTCATGTTTATTTGCTGATGTAATTTACATTTATCATATCATGCTTAGATCATTTAACACTTGCATTTTATCCATCATTCAAGAACAAGTAACAACATAAACAAGTACTTATCAAGAAACCAAACTTCAAAACTCATACACACATATATATATGTACGGTTATATACATACATATACACCACCATTTTTACTTGTATCAAGACTCATTTCATTTTAGATTTCAAGTTTGTGAAAATTCCAAGATTTAAGAGAAACTTCAAATCATCAAGAACAACCAAGAATCAAGAGTATGATTTAAACATAAATGTAATACCTTCTAGATTCAAGTAAGTTGTTGGATGAGATTTTGATGATAGGAAGCTTGAAATCACTTGAATGCACCTTGGAAACACCTTTGGATCTTCACACTAACTTGAATTTAGCTTGAAATGGTGTTGAATTCTCAAGAACACGATTGAAGGTTTGAAGATGGAGAGAGAGAGAGGTGTGGACGGTTTGGGAGAGAGGAGAGAGAAGGATTTTGAGTGGTCTTGTTGAGTGAGAAATGATCTTGGAAAGATTATATAGAAGATATGGAAGATATTCATAGATTACATGCACCAACATTTGGCCAAACAAGATCAAATAGAATCTTGTAAAAATCTAGAAAATATTTTGGTGGGGCCACACATAAGTGACCGTAAATTTGAAGGGGGGAGGGGGTCCAAGTGTAATTTTGATGGTAAATTAGTTAAAACAGATATTTACTGAATACCGGGTATTTTATCTAGCGTTTAAATCCCGGTTTATGGCGTTCTAAATTATTTTTATTATTCTATAAAAATAAACCCGCCAAAATATTACTGAAATAAATTTCAGTTCCCGAGATTTGGCTGCGTTGCCTGCATTTTGCAGTAGAAGCACTGTGTCGCGCAGAAACACGCGGTACGCGCTTAAGCTTGAAAAATAACGTTTTTAAGCTTTTTAATTTATTTTTCAACACGGACCTGATTAAAAATAAAATTTTAATCATAACAGAATATTTTTGGGATTTAAATACCATCCGGGCGGTCACCAACATTCGTTTCGCAGTTTTGTCGTAACTAGTTCTCTAGTTCAGTTAAACATGTTTTTGCCATACTGAATCCTTCGAAACTTATTTCTAAGTTATGTAAAGGATATTCAGGGTATGTTTGGCTTACGTCACAGTTCCGGAGTGTACGTCGCGTTAAACTGATTGCGTTTACGCACCAGTTTGCGTGTAACCTTCCAGAAAGCGATTTAAAGCTTGAAATCGGAATCGAATCAAATAGTAAATTCATCACACACAATAACACATATAATAACACCAAAGCACATTGTTTTATTGACAATCAACATTGTTTTACATTATAAAATGATTACAGAACACAGTTGTCACACTTGTTTCTCCCCGTATACTAGCAAATGTTCTCCATCGGGCAGGGGGATGCGTATGATCTTCTCATGACATATGACTTCGGCTCGATTATCGGATAACCAATCCATACCAATAACGACATCGAAACTACCTAACAGAACTGGTAAGAGATCTATGTTGAACTTTCGTTCACCCAGTTCTAAGGTGCATTTCTTTATGATTTCACCTGACTCAACCAAGTCCCCATTGGCTAATTCAATCGAGTACGGAATATCTAATTTACTCAATTCTACCCCATGTATGTTTCTAAATTCTTTAGAAATAAAGCTATAATCAGCTCCAGTATCGAAAAGAATAGATGCGAAGTGATTATTGATAGGGAACGTACCGGTGACCACATTCGGGTCCTGCCGAGCATCCTTAGCTCCAATTACGAATGCCCTTCCCCGGGCTTGGATTTCTTTCGGGCAATCCTTCTTAAAGTGCCCTTTGTCACCACAGTTTAAGCAACCCTGATCCTTGGTATTCGTACCCCGGCACGCTTCGGTGCGGTGCCCATACTTATTACATTTGTTACACCTGGGGCCACGACACTCCCCATAATGGTGGAAGGGGCATTTATTGCACTTTGGTGCAGTTCCAGTGTAAGATTTCTTGTCGGGGTTGCTTGGGGTAGTGGTAACATATGCCTTCGCCTCTTTGAATTCTTTCGAGTTTTGCCCCTTGTTGTTATTGTTCTTCCCCCGAGAACCTTTCTTGAAATGGGAGAACTTCCTTTTGTTGGAACTCGAAGTCTCCACAGTGGTTTCCTTTTTGTTCACCCCAGACTCATCAAACTTTCCTTGACGTAGTGCCTCCTTAGTAAGTGCTACAGCCAAATCAATTGCTTCGCCGATCTCCGTGGGCTTAGAAGTAGTAACCAGACTTAGTATTTGGGGGGCAAGTCCCCAGATGTACCTCTCGATTCTCTTGTATTCGGGATCCACCAAGTATGGAACTACACGAGATAAATCATGGAATCGCTGCGTGTAGCCCGCAATATCCGCACCAATCATTTTCAAATTCCAGAATTCCGTTTCTAACTTCTGAATTTCCGACCTTGAGCAATACTTTTTCCTCATCAATTCTTTTAGTTCCTCCCAGGTCAGGCCGTATGCAGCAGTTTCGCCTTTAGTTTGGACCTGGAGGTTCCACCAAGATAGTGCCCCATCAATGAAGAGTCCAGTGACATAAGTAACCCTTTGTTCAGCAGGGCACTTGCTCATTCAAATGACTGAGTCGGTCTTCTCAGTACAGCGAACAAAGGAAACAGCACCTCCCGTACCGTCAAAATTTAGAGGTTTGCAGTCTAAGAACTGCTTATAAGTGCAACCTGAAATTATCGTATGCACAAATTCAAGAGTGGGTATCAAGAGCACGATTAGAATAGATGAGAGTATCGCGTAGGTTAAAGATTAACCAAGCATTACCAGTTGGATGGTTGCCTCCAGAAGTACCTCCTGTTCCACCGCTTTGTTTCGTGCGGTTGGCTTCGTATTGGGCTATTGCCTGCGAGATACGTTCATTCAACTCTTCTTGTGTCGTCGGTAGCGGGTTAGTGTTCGTTCTTCCACGGCGAGGAAACATTGTCTTCTAGATAAAATATCGATCTCCATTAGACAAGTATTTAATAATAAATATTGTTAAGTATATATATATAAACACATCGGGTTTATATAGATAAGAAATGCATACACACGTATACATGACATAACCACACAATTGCAAGCATGCATAAACACAATGTCATCACAATTTTCGTGTAACTCAACATGTAGAAAAACACCACGCCATAACATAACATCAACCATAAGTCCACCATGTCATAACAATATCAACCACAATATCATCATATCACCATAATATCAACCACAACATAAAAGAAATACAATGTGAAATACAGAAAACATACTTTTATACATAACGACAACTTGTTACATTTGTTCATGAAGATCAAAAGGACTTAGGGATACAAACCCCTAGTCTGTACAAGTTACAATACAAAGTAAGATTTCTACTACATTGTATCTTCAGGCCTTCAAGTTGCCTTCCAAAAGTCTTGATCTTTATAAGCCTTGGTCTTCACAAAAGTGATAGTCTCCCCAAAAGATAGCTATATACATACGACTAACATAAGACCAACATACAACTGACAGACTACTAGCGTGGAGATGGCGGGGGTGGTGACTGTGGTAGTGGTGGTGGTGATGGAGGGGGTGACACTGGTAATGGTGGCAGTGGTGATGCAGGTGGTGGTGGTGTGATAGCGGCCCTGACCGCAGCTAGCTGGGCATCAAGCTCTTGAGTCCTACGGAAGAGTATGGAAAACTGGATGTCGTAGGATATCATCCTATCCTCCATGGTAGTCGGAGGGAAGTGAGAATGATGATAAGGGTCCGAAGGGTCCATGCCCGGTGGGGGTATCCTGGCATATAATCTAGCATAGTCGGAGGCAAGTCCGACGGGCTGAGATGGTCCCGCAACATAGGGGTCCTGGGGTGTATGAGATAACGACTGATATGATGACGGTCCAGACTGGTAATGAGGTGGGGGATACATGGAGTGTGGAAATCCTGGTAGGTGCATGTGGTCAGTAGTGGGGGTAGGTGGTACAGTAGCATGGGTGGGTAGTACAGTATCAGGGGATGATGCAGGGGTGTGAGTAGAGGGAGCAATACTAGATGCGGTAGATGAAATATCAACAACAGACACGACCGGAGAGGGTAACTCAAGTATAACAACATCATGAATCTCTCCGTCACCTGACTCATTGTCAATGTGCTCAACATGTATCCAGGGATGTCGACATCATCATCGTCCTCGAGATCAACAAGTGGGATAACGGCTAGCGGTACTGCTAAATGCACGATCATATGCTCACATTCCGGGTGGCCGTAAATAATCACATCATGAAGTGGCTGTTGCATAGCCAATACGTTGTCCTCAGGTGAGTGGGATCCTCAACGGGATCAATGAGAGCGAATTGTTGGAAATCATCCAACATATCATCATCATCTGAAAAGTCCTCATGCTCGGTCTCGTCATCCGACGAAATGATAATGGCATCCGGTTCGTAGTCGTCATCCGATACTAACGACATCAGGTCGATCTCAGAACTGTCCGTCGAAGAAGACATGGTCCTGGCAAATACTCCGTACAATATGCATATATGTTTGTTAGAAAATGTACCATTACTTATGATATGTTCCATGCAATCACTATATATCTCATGCAATGTTTTGTTCTCATGTTTCACATGTAAGCCTTAGTGTTTTCAAGTCTATCCTTATAGACTACCCATGTATTGATTCTCATTCGTTACTTATGATTGAGCCCGCGTGATAGATCCTCATGTTATAGTGACACAATGAAAACCTTTTGTCATTTTTGTCATACTTTTGAAATCACTTTTGTAATGTTATCGACTTGTTTTCATGTGAGAGCCCTTCGGTGATTGTAGACCAAACTTTAATAAAAGTTTTTCCCCGGTTCACTACAATCGGAGCTCTGATACCAATCTGTCACACCCTGCTAGTAGCGGAAGCGTATTGTGCGTGACGTAAGAAAGGTAATCATTTCATCCAAACGAGTAAACACATAAACCACAACGATGCCATAGGTATAATGATTTTAACAAAAGATCACAAGTTTTCCAACATAGTTTCAAGTTTACCAACGTTCACAACATTACACATGACATAGATTAAGTTATATTACACAACACAAAAGCTAGTTTTTAACATAAATCATAGTGAGGTTTTGTCCCCTATATACCCATACGAAGTTGGGATATAAACGAAAAACCCTCCAAAAGTGGCCATCGTTGTCATTGACTTTCTCGTTACCCGTAGTGTATCACCAGCTCAAGATCTGTTTCCTGAAATACATGTAGTTTTAAAAAGTCAACAAAAGTTGAGCGATTTCATGCAGTTATTGTTATCATATGAAATCTCATAAATGTTATCTTGTAATCATGGTATGTTCTGATTCATACATGGAGTCTGTTTAAGGATCTATCAGTGGGTAGCGAGCCCCCTGACAAAATGTACCATAAGTAAATAACCAAACCGAGAACACTTTGTTATCATTTGGGATCACAAAAGCACTCCACGGTTAACAACTAGGAGTGGGGCGTGCCTCAAGCCCAATAGATCTACACATTTTGCACCTTGGTCACTATGTGATTAATGGTTACTAATGTTATCATCCTACTTATGCACATTGATCATGTTATCTTCTACTCCGTAACTAACATACCAATAGTTTAGCATGTATTTCCCCTCGATGTTTTTGAAAACAAAACATTGAAATCAGTGAAAGGAGGGACATGAACTCACAAGTTTGCGTTCCATGTATTATGATATCGAAGTGAGCGTTCGTACGTGTCAATAACCTACATGTGTACTAATCTTGTTAGACACTAGGTCTTTCGGACCTCGTACAAGTTGTTCATCTTGAATTCTTTATTATGTTCTCGTTTGTCATCTTTGGAACAACTTTTTATTTTTAGAGCGTTGGTAGTTTACTCGCTCGATTGTTATATGTATTGAATTCATAAGTGTATCCATGTATTCTATGTGTCTTGAATTATGTGTGAACGGGCTTCGCCCTTCACATGTCCTCGTGCTCCGCACGCATGTCATTGAGCCTTTGCTCATGTCATTGGGCCGAGCCCATGTCATTTATGTTATCGTATCTAGACCATGTTTTAATGTTATTGGGCTGAGCCCATGTCATTAGGCCGAGCCCATGTTATCTATGTTATTGGGCCTAACCCATGTTTTATTGTTATTGGGCCGAGCCCATGTTATATCGTCATTGGGCCGAGCCCATGTTATATTGTCATTAGGCCCTAGCCCATGTATTAAGGAATTTGGGCCTAGCCCAGCTTTGATAGGCCCAATTCTAACTTTATGAGTCCATTAACATAATCTTGCAATTTTTTACCAAAATGTTACCAGGTAGTAAACTTTAAATAAGTTCATTTTTCCTATAAAATAATACTTGGTAATTTGTATAGTTTTCGACTTTCCGGATTCTTGTTATCGATCGTTTAGATATGTGCTCGTTTTAATGTCTAAAATATGTTATTTTAGACTCGAATTTGTAGTCACTTGTTCACGATGTCGATACGTCCAATTTGTTGTCGTCAAGTGTTATGTATTTCCATTTCGGCCATTTTATTTAATTGTCTGATTTACTAGCATTTCTTAGACCATGTAGGAACATGTATGTGTATTTATTTTGAACACCCTATAGGTATCTAATACATACACATATAACACATATTACATGCACTTGACAAGTTTAAAAAAATATATATATAATTTTTACCAAAAATAATAAATACATATATGGTTACATTTTTAACCATTTATTTTTGTAAAAGAATAAGTTTAAGTCCATAAAACTTATTGAATATTTAAGACTTAAATATTATCATTAGGGTTTACCAAAATGACGTTTATGACCACTAATCGCGTTTAACATTGTTAATTACCCTTTAATCCCCTCTTTAATCGCGATTAGATTTTTAGAAAATTCGCCATAGTTTCCCCTAAAACTATAACGTTTCCCACGTTATAAAAACGCGTTTAAACCATGTTTAAACCCATAATCATAATCAATTTCCAAATCAAGTTTCATTATCCTAACTTTACATGCATGATATCATACATTTTAACCCTCATTTCCATGAACTTTATAAGTGTATTTTTTTAACCACTTGTTTATAACAAATAATCTTCACATTTTAACTAGACTTTTAAAGACATCTTTTTTGTCATAAGTTCAAATCAAGTTTTCCCACTTTAACCCCTTTGATTACTAGACCTTTTTATGGCGATGTTTCATAAAAATCAAGTTATTAAACTTCACTTGTAAGAACAAAGCTTAATAAACTTCCAAAATTTAGTGTTAAACCCATTTAAACACTCGTTTCTTTATGTAATCTAAAAATTATGTAATTAGTTCATGAAAGTGAGGATGATGATCTTTCAAGATTTAAACATATCCATGTTTAAATCATATATTTATGTTCATCATGGTAAGATGAACACTAATCTTGAATACTACAAGAATATACCCACAAGATCATCATAAACATAAACTTTAACTCACTAATATTAACAAAATCAACAGACACAACATGATCATACAAACTAACTACACTAATCTACACATATCAACACATAATATAGTTAGATTTAGTGTTTATTAGCTTTGAGATTAGGGTTTTTGTTTATGTTTAACTTTAATTTCAAGATAATCAACTTGTACTTTTGAGATTCACTAGTGATAAGAAGCTTAAAAATGGTGATTAGAAGACTTACAATATTGCACAAGCTAAATAAGAAAATAAGAAGAATATTAAGCTCCAAGAAGACTCCTAATGATGCTCCATGTATGCTCCAAGTGTGTGTGATCTTAGAATGGCTAGATTATGGTGGAAATATGAAGTAAATGAAAGTTTAAAGGTGGTTTGTGGGGGGGGGGGCTATGGCTGCCGTAAGTTAGGGGGTGTTGGGAGGAGGTTTTGGTGTTTCCTTAGATGGTAGATAAGTGATAGAATGGATAGGTTCAACAAGTATGGTATGATGATGTTTATGTACAAAATATTAAACAAGAAATCTAACATGACCATCCCTAAATCTATCAATTATCAAACATGATCAAGAGATGGGGCCCACCAAATTTTCGGCCATAATGACCATGGGGGGAGGGGTATTTTGTAAATATTTTATAAAAACTTACTAAAAATGAAGATATTTTGGTAATTAGGCAAAGTATGGTGATTACGGTTAATCTTTCACCATTAGGGGGTAATTAGTGTTTTGAAACCAAAATTAATATTAACTAGTTCACCAAGCTAGTAAAAATCATGTTCTGATGCCTTGGATGCCTTTCGTTCGGTCGTCGGTGGGTTTATGGCACTTTTGTGGCGTACCGACGGACGTTGTCGCAAGATGTTATTTCACGTCTAAGTGATGTATAAAGCAATTCCGAGTTCCAAATTTGGCTTAAATAGTTCACTAGAGTTGTCATTTGGTTGTTATAATGGCGGAAATATCGCTTGCTAGTTCGTCAGTTCGCTAACGGACTAGTTTAGTGCATAGCGATATAATATCGGAAGCTTATGATTTGAGACACCCCGTTATCATACTTATATTGTGTTCATATGATTGATATCATTTGTCATAATTCAGAGTTCCGGAAATGCTAAGTTATAGTTTCGGACGAGTTAAAATGTCATATTTTTAGTCGAAACGGACATTTTTGCAATTAGGACGTTATACCGGAAGGTCTTGTATCTTTGCAAGATATGCTTTCGTATTATTGTTTTCTTATTATAATGGACTCAGTTATGTTATCCGTGTGTCGTTTTTCAGTGTTTCGTTCTGTTTTCACGGTTTTGCTGGCATGAATAGTGTAACCGTGAATAGTGCGCGCAACACTTTCTACCAACACTTTTAGGACATTGTTTGGCTGGTTTCGAAATACGACGAAAACCAACATATGTTTTAGCATTGCTTTCTTGTCCTAACTCTGTTATCTGATTTACGACACAGTTACGTAATTAAATTACGCTAAATGCATGAGATTATGAAATAAAAATAATGATTAGTTTGTACAGAATTATCGGTTATTTGCCAGTTGTCACAGATTTTACCATAGATTTACACTTAAATGAGTGTATTTGGCTAAGCTTTAGCTTCCCAAGATGTAGATCTGAATATCTCACACTCACCAAGTGTTTAATCCAAGGAAAAAGTGTTCTAAACTCGATTTTTACACTAAAACGGACCAAAACAAACATATGTTTCGTTCACTGGATAGTGGAACGAGGTGGTTTCGAAACCGTCATGAAAAGCACTTGAAAACACATCCGATTCAGGTGAAAACACAGCTCCGAACGCCAAAAATAGCCACTTATGCGAGCCAGACTGGTTTGTACGAAGCCCGGCTTTGTACGAAGGCACCGGCTTCGTACAGCCCAGCCTATGCTCCCACATGTGACTGAACAGTTCAAAAGACCTCTCCGGCTCTAAGTTTAATCAGTAGCTTGAGGCTGGAGGGATGAACACTCGATTTCCTGAAGAAAGACGCGAAGAACACTCGATTTTGGACACGGAAACAAGCCACTAGTATGAAAGCACTGGCTTCGTATGAAAGCATTGCCTTCGTACAAAGGTTCTGTTTTCCCACTCGACACTTCAATTCAACCGTTTCAGCACTTTGGAAGACTTATGCACTTTTGTTCCTGTACAAATGCTGACCCAGCGCTCTCTCCACTCCATTCCAGACCGTGTTTACTGGTAAACACGCACAGTGAGTATACTTGAACCTTTTTCGCTTAACGTGTGACACCTGTGTCACTGTGACCGTCGAACAAGTGCCAAACCAATGAAATTTTGTGTTTCATATTTGGGATTTGTGAAAATATGTGTATCATTTGCACATATCAATTCTTGTTCGATTTCGGGCTTTAAATCGCTTTCTGGAAGGTTATACGCGATCTGATGCATAAATATAACCAGTTTAATGCAACAAACACTCCGGAATAGTGACATAGGCTTAACATACCTTAAATAACCTTTACATAACTTAGAAATAAGTTTTGGATGGTTTGGTATGCCGAAATCAAGTTTATTCGCTTACAGGGACTAAATTCGACAAACTGCAAAAGTATGCCGATTTGTACTGTAATGAACAATCCGGAACTTGATCATAAGTTAAACATACCATATATAACCTAAACATGGCTTAGAAATAAGCTTTGATAGGTTCGGTGTGTGAAAACATGCTTATATGATCTTACAGGGACTAAAAGTGTCAAAAACGGCGTAAGTTTGCATTTTCTCGCATATCTTACGTTCTGACCACATCTGGACATCCAAAATTTTTGTACACATTAAAATATTTTTATTTTAGTGATTGGCATGATAAAATTCCATTCGTCGCTTAATTTGGACCGTTTTTGCGTTCGTTACGACTTCCGTCGTAATTAACCGAACAACGCGATCGTACGACCAAACGAACCGACATCCAAGATGTTTTTGAGTATGTTTTGAGTTCTCTATACTTTAACTTCATTTTAGAGCCTTGAAATGAGGTTAACGAGGCTTAAACGTGTCAAAAATGAGCCGAAATGCAAGTTTTGCAAGTTCAGGGGCTAAATTGTCATTTTTGAAAGTTGCTGGTCTGCATGTCCCTTACGAACCGTATGGACATGTACTTACAGTCCGTAAGCAGTCCCCAGATCAGCAGAATTGCAGAAACACTGAATCTGGTCATTTCCTCTTGTTCCAATGGTTTTGATCAATGGTTTTTCATGCTATGGGATGGTTTGTGTGGAGAACAAGTCCCCCAATCATTCTTTGACAATTGTATGGCCTAGATCATGCCCTCTTCTCCAAGAAATGATCCTAACGGTTGCGAAAAACTATATATAGGCCATCCCATTTCACTTGTTCCTTGCTCATTTCTTCTTTCTCTTCTTCACATCTGACTTGGGAGCTCTCTCAAGCATTGGGACTTTGTCTTCTTTGTTGAAAAGATAGCAAGGACCCTTAGTGAGCATTCTTTCATTCTTTTTATGGCTTTTTCCTTATGTAGTGCAGAAAGTCAAACGTTTGGCCAACAGTTTGACTTTCGGTTTTGACCATCAATTGGTCAAGTCAAAGTTCAATTGAACTTTGAAACGTGATTGTAATCACGATAGTTATAATCCTTCGCGGTTATAGCTGCTGATTACCACGTTAGCTAGTTGTAGTGTCGAGTCAAAGTTTCGGTCAAAATGCGTTTTAGCACGCATTTTGCCTCGGAACTACTTTAGGGTATCAAAACACTTTGTTTTGATACCAAATCAGTAGGTTGGACATGTTTTGACATGTCTAACTCGACACTATTAGTTTGTGCTTGTTTAGGGTCGTAAGTTAAGCGGTCTAAACAACCGCTTATACTTCCGAACCCGACCCGTTTGGTCGATCTTTAGGATCCGACCAAGCTTAGTTAGTGATTATAGTTGCATAGGGAATAACCACTGAGGTTATACCTTATGATCACATAGGATTGGTTAGTCATTTGCTAGTTAGCTTGTATGCCCATAGGAAATGACCAAAACGCCCTTTTGAAGCTAAAATCCGTATTTTGCCTATGTGAACATATTTTTGACATATAATCTGATTTAGTAACATGTTTAGGGATAATTGGGCATGTAAGACTTGGCATAGCACATAGTTAACCATCCGAATATAGTTTTACGCTAACGACGCCTTATAGTAGCTTATGTTACCATAATGTGTCGAAACGGGTCAAAAGCACTTAGGTAGACTTTCCAATCAGAATGTAAGGTCTATTAAATCATACCATATGAGTTTAATTACTCATTTGATTTATAGAACCTCATTCTATCCTATCTCCCGATTTAGGTCCGGTTATTTACATAGTTACCTATATAGGGTGCCGTTTGATTCCCTGATCACTCTAGCTTTGCTTGGTTGTTGTTCAAGACTTCTAAGCACCCTCAAGTGAGTACATAGTCCCCTCTTTTACTGTTTTCAAACTGTTTTGGGGTGGAACACATGTGCCTACTTGATACTTTCATGTTTCCCATGTTTTTATATCATATACTTACTATGTTCAATAGTACATTATTAGTACACGATTTCATTATGTTTTGCTATGTATGTTCACTTAACATGCTAGCATATTGATTTCCATATACTACATTTTGTCGCATATGCTCATCCAGCATATGGACACATTGTTTTACATTTTGAACCGTTGTAACCATTTGATCATTTGAACCGTTGTAACCATTTGATCTTGTGAACTGTTTGTAATCATTTGACTATGTAAACCGTTAGTAACCGTTGCTTATGTGAACCGTTTGCAACCGTTGACTAGATAAACCGTTGGACTATGTGAACCGTTTGTGACTACTTGACTATATGAACCATTTGTGACTACTTGACATTGTGAACCGATTGTAACCGTTGATTGACATGAACCGTTTGAAATCAGTTTGAACTGTTGGGTTAGGGAAGTGATTAGGTAACGGGGCGGGTGTAATGTGTTAAAAGCATGGTGGATACGCCGCTCGTATGTCACACCCCGGCCGCGTTAAAACAACAAACCGCGGCGGAAACGCCGGGGAGTGAGGCGACTGAATTATTGTTCCACAACCATGGTAGTTAAAAGTTTTGTTTTATTGAAATATTAGGAAATGTTCATTGTCATTAAACCAAACAAACAAACTACATATTGTTTATAATTGTTTTTAAGTCACTAAGGCCTTGTCCAGATCCTAAGTGAACTCGCTTCCTAGTAAGCAACATCAAGCAATACCACCTGAAACATATGTAAAAATAAAGTCAGCAAAGAAATGCTGGCTAGTACATAGGTTTTATGGGAGTATCGGATTCATGGCTCGTTTATATGTTGCAGTATCTCGTTAGACTACAAGAGTCAAAATACAAACCTTGTTTTGAAAAGTGTATTGCAACATAAATAACCAACACAAATCAAATTGGTTATAGTTTATAAAATCTCGTAGCCATGACTCTTAACTCAAAAATATTTGTTTTAGTATAACAACTTGTAAACATCTCGTAAAAACTCGTTAATAAAACTCGTATGGTTTATATCGTTTCGAAAACCTCGTGGTGTGACATCGTTTCAAAATCGTTTCCCCAGTGAACTAAATAATGACACGCAATGTAACATGATAGAAGCACTTATATATAAGATGTACCAACGGCGTATCTACCATGATTCTATCATACTACACCCGTCCCATTATCTAATCACTACCCAAAACCAATCGTTTAATTCGTTTAACTTGTTTCAAATCGTGTATCTCGTTTCAAATCGTTTAACTCGTCCCAAAATCGTATTCGTTTTAATAGTGAAACTACTTTTGGTCGTCTCGTTAACAACATTCAAACCTTCGTGACTCGTCAACTCGTTTCTCGTTTCGTATTAACAAACCACCAAAGGGTAAGTTAACAATCATCAGGTTTGGTCGTTACCTACATAACCCCCATACATAACCATGGGTGTAGTCTGATAACGGGATTTGTCAGATCCTATGGTACCATAACCTAATACTGGTCGGCTCGACCAAAGCTAATGAATGTCATTCGTTATGTAATCACAACCAACAAGTCTTGTTCACCTTATTGAAATCGTTGTTAGTTTAGTATAAACCATCGTTTTCGAAATTATCGTTTAAACCTTGAAATTCGTTTTGTACATATGAATCACCCCAAAACAATTGAAAACAGTAAAATAGGGGAACTATGTACTCACTTGGGATTGCTAATTAGTCTTGAGAATAAGACCAATTTAAGCTCCAAGGGTCACGGAATCAACCGGCACCTAGTATAGTAACTATGTTAATAAATCGGCTCCTAAATCGGGAGATAGGATAGAATGAGGTTCTATAAATCAAATGAGTAATTGAACTCACATGGTATGATTTAATAGTCCCAACATTCTGATTAGAAAGCCTACCTAAGTGCTTTTGACCCGTTTCGACACATTATGGTAACATAAGTCACTATAAGGCGCCATTAGCGTAAAACTATGTTCGGATGGTTAACTATGTGCTATGCCAAGTCTTACATGCCCAATAATCCCTAAACATGTTACTAAATCAGATTACTTGTCAAAAATATGTTCACATAGGCAAGATACGGATTTTAGCTTCAAAAGGGCATTTTGGTCATTTCCTATGGGCATACAAGCTAACTAGCAAATGACTAACCAATCCTATGTGATCATAAGGTATAACCTCAGTGGTTATTCCCTATGCATCTATGATCACTAACTAAGCTTGGTCGGATCCTAAAGATCGACCAAACGGGTCGGGTTCGAAAGTGTAAGCGGTTGTTTAGACCGCTTAACTTACGACCCTAAACAAGCACAACTAATAGTGTCGAGTTAGACATGTCAAAACATGTCTAACCTACTGATTTGGTATCAAAACAAAGTGTTTTGATACCCTAAAGTAGTTCCGAGGCAAAATGCGTGCTAAAACGCATTTTGACCGAAACTTTGACTCGACACTACAACTAGCTAACGTGGTAATCAGCAGCTATAACCGCGAAGGATTATAACTATCGTGATTACAATCACGTTTCAAAGTTCAATTGAACTTTGACTTGACCAATTGATGGTCAAAACCGAAAGTCAAACTGTTGGCCAAACGTTTGACTTTCTGCACTACATAAGGAAAAAGCAAAAAAAAGATATGAAAGAATGCTCACTAAGGGTCCTTGCTATCTTTTCAACAAGAAGACAAAGTCCCAATGCTTGAGAGAGCTCCCAAGTCAGATGTAGAGGAGAAGAAATGAGAATGAGCAAAGAACAAGTGAATGGAGTGGCCTATTTATACTTGTTGGTGATCAACAAGATCATGACAAGTGGTTTGTTTTGCCATTAAGCAATGAAATCTGGCCATACATGTGTAATTGACAGCTATACTTTGCTTGGAGAGGTGCTAACTTGGTCACCACACAAAGGAATTGCAAGAAAGGCCCCTGAATTTACAAACTGATGCTGAAAACTGTTGGAACCCGAAGGTTTATTCATGTAGGTTAGCATAGTTTAAGGGTTGATTATGTATTTGTTTAGCTTTTATGTTTTGGGTCGATAATGTAAGGTTTGGGCTAGTCCTCTTGGTGTCGCATGGACTTAGGTTAATGGCCCAGTTGTTTTGTATTTAAGCACATCTCAACATCTTGTTTGTGGTTGTTGATTTGGTGAAGTGTGGGTTGCGACACAAAGGGAAGGAACCGAGTTCCTGTTGATTTCTTGTATCAGTCATTGCTAGCCATTGAATGCAAGATTTCGGTTTGTGTTTTGTTTATTGTTTTCATCTTGATTATTAGTATATATTCTTGAATCGATTTGTGATTGATTTCCGCACTTTCACAAATTAAAGTTTGATATCATTGAGAGATCCTAACGGGTTTTACAATTGGTATCAGAGCCATTGAAGCCATTCAAGGGCTCGGTTTTGATATCATTCGGATTCAAGAATTGTTTGTGCTACTAATCCAGTTTGTTGCTTGTTTTTGCAGTGAAAACCATTGAAATATTTAGTCTGTTCCTGATCGATTCATTAAAAATTTACTGATTTTGGTTTGTTGATCTTTGAAAAGGTGTTTGCTGATTTTACGGGAAGTTGGTGGTCAACAAATTCAAAGATTACAATATCTTTGAATTTTGGAAGTGCTGAAAAATAGGGATTGCGAGTCAACAGATCTTATCTTTTATTCTTTTGCAGGTTTCGACTCGCAACCATCACCGTTGCGGTTCATCACGTTTGGTTTCGACTCGCAACCATCACCGTTGCGGTTCATCACGTTTGGTTTCGACTCGCATCCATCACGGTTTCGGTTCATCCTGTTTCAGTTACGACTCGCAACCATCAGTCAGTCTCCACTCGCAACCAAAGCTGTTTCGACTCGCAACCACAGTTTCGGCTCATCCTGTTTTAGTTACGACTCGCAACCATCAGTCAGTCTCCACTCGCAACCAAAGCTGTTTCGACTCGCAACGACACTGATTTACGGACCTTTGAACTGTTGACTTTTTGGACTTAAAAATATATTTAATTAATTAATTAACTGATTAATTAAACATGTCGACAAACAACAGTGAATTGACTGCCCTTAATCAACAACAAGAATTGGATTCAAAGCTTGGAACCACAACACGCATTCCTAGGTTAGCCGATGCTAATGATTTTCCCGAGTGGAAGTGGCACTTTGAACAGCACTTGAAGGTTAAGGATTATAAACTGTGGCGAAGCATTTTGAGAGGTCCTAGGGAGATTATGATGGAAAGCTCCACTGAACCAGGTCTTAAGGTAAAGAAACCTAGAGATCAGTACACTGAAGATGATTTGCTTATTGTTGAAGAAGATGATCGAGCTCTTTCTTACTTAACCATGGGTTTGGGTCCTGATATTGCTATTGGATTTCGCACCTGCAAATCTGCCAAAGAATTGTGGGATTCTCTGATCGAAGTATATGAAGGAAACGAAGATATGAAAGAGAGCCGAAGAAATCTGCTGCAACAAAACTTCAACAATTTCAACCATATTTATGGTGAAACGATAGACAATCAGATTCAGAGATTTGTGAAGCTGATCACCCAAATGCAAATGGAAGAAATTCATACAACAAATGCATCCACAAACCGACAACTTCTTAATGCACTACCAAAGAGTTGGGATCATCATGTTGCTATGATCAAGAAGACTAAAGACCTCGCTAGATGCACTCTGTCAGAGATGATCTCTCACATTAAGGCATGCGAACTGGATGATAAGCAAAGAGAAACAAATTACAAGAATAGTATGCTAGCTGCTGGTTTCTCCATTGCTCCTACTTCCTCTAACAACAGCAACACAGCCTTATTGTCTCAAGGAGGTTTTCAGATGTTTCGCAATACTTCATCCGCTACTCCAACTTCAGCAAAGGTGCACTCATCTGGATCCTCTAATCAAGTCGTTTCTCCAGCTTCTCCTGCTTCAATTCCAAATTCTGGAAATATCTCTACTGCTGCTTCTGCTTCCGCTGCAAACAACGAAATGATAGCCTTCTTTGCTAAGCAATCAAAGGAAAACTTGGATATCGCAGCTTCAGTGATCAACTGTTTGAATGCTTTTATTGCAGGAAAACTTGATCCACCAAAGTGGAGTCCTGATGATCTGACACAGATTCATCCAGATGATGTTGAAGAAATGGACATCACCTGGCAGATGGCAATGGCAGCTTTCAGAGCCCAAAAGTTTGTGAAAAGAACAGGTAAAAACAGGTGGGGAAATGCATGGAATGGAGCTGCTAAAGCGCCCTTTAATCTTTGTTGCTTCAACTGTCATGAGGAAGGACACTATGCTCGAAACTGCCCGAAGCCACTTATAAACAGAGATCAAACTCCTGCAACTCCTGCCCAACCTGCAACTCCTAATCGAGAAAGAGCTCTTGTGACCACTACAAGTATAGCAGATGCTGCTGCTTCTGGAAGTCCACAGCCGTAAGGATTAGCACAAGCACTGGTGGTTCAGCCCAACCTCAATTTTGAGTGGACTTCAGAAATTGAGCGTCTGAACATATCAGCTCCAGAGAATCAAACTGCTACATCCAACATTGCATTCATGACTTCAAGCGAACATAGCCCAAAGCCAGAGGAAGAGACTGCAGCTGATGACTTTGCGTTCATGACTCAAATTCTTTCAGCTCCTGTTAAAGGTCTCACCAAAGAAGAGGTAATTTCCGTTTTCTGTACTCCTGAGTGTAGGGAAAGGGTTGAGGCTTATAGAATACACAACGCTGAGCTCATTCAAGATTATAATGACATAAAAAATAAGAACTTTACTTTGTCTAAAAATGAGAAACTGTATAAAGAAAAAATTGAGGCTCAGCGAAAGGACATCATCAAACTAAAGGATGATGTAAGTGTAAAAACAGCCCATTTCCTAGAAGCTCAAGAAAAGGTGTGCATTTTAACAAAGGAACTGGAAGATATTAGAAACAGATATCAAATTAATGAACTTAATATCAAGAAGTTTGATTCTTCCAGTAAATTGGTTAAAAATCTTTGTGATCAACAAATCGCTTTTAAAGAAAAGAAAGGGCGTGGCTTGGGTTACACTCAGACTCCTCCTCCGTACAATGATAATTATACTTATCTACCAATGACCGAGGAGGAGATGATAAATGAGAGTAAAATGACGTATGGTTCGAAAAACCACAAATCGTCTGTTCATGACATACATGTTGAGCCACAAAAGTCTACTCCATTGAATTTTGTTCACAAAGGCACAATTGATCCTAATGTTTCATCTTCGTGTGCAGATGATAGCTCTGAAGTAAAGTGTGATGATGTTCATGGGAGTGAACCGGTTATTATTTCAAATGTTTCTGAACCATATTTTGAACATTATTCTGAACCAACTGAGTCTGACATTGCTTTTACTAGTTCTTTGTTTGCGTCGTTTTCAGCTTATGTTTCGTCTTGTGAGCCTGTTGTTTTGGGCAAAACTGATAATGTTTGTGTTGATGATTTGAACAATAAGTGTGGTGATGATTGTTTTTCAGCTAATGTTTGTGATCCTAACATCTCTAATGTTTCAGCTTGTGAAAATCTTACAGGTGAGGTCCCTCAGGATGCATTCAGTGAAACCACTGAAACGACTTCTCAAGAAAATCAAGAGTATCCTGATTCTTCTTCTGAATCTGTCTCAGTGGGTGTCCCTAATGTTGAATCTAGTGGGACCCCATTGGAAACTGAATTAAACAATGAACCTGAAACTGTGTTGCATGATCAATGCTCTGAGGGAATGCACATTGATGAAACTTCTTCATGTTCAAAAAAGGAACCTGATTCAGTTTCACATGACAAATGCATTGAGGAAGAGCATATTGTTGAGACTTCTTGTTCGGGAAGTGAACCTGAATCAGTTTCATATGATAAATGCCTTGATAAAACGCATTTGGATGAAACTCATACATGTTCAAATTCTGAATCAAGATTAAGTGAAAATGAAAAGGATGCTGATCTAAGAGAGAAATCTTTAAAAGAAAATTTATCTAAAGAAAAACCACAAGTCAAATCATCTAAATCCTCAGAGCAATCACAAGTCAAACATGTTCAGAAAATTAAAACATCAAATCACACGAAATCAAGCAAACAGAGTCAAAATGTCAAGAATATTCAAAATATGAAACGTCAAACATGTTTTAACTGTGGCATTGCTGGTCACATTGCCAGAAATTGTGGTAAACTCCCAAGGACATCGAACAAGAAAACATCAGGGCGAAATCAGAAGGTCACGTATAACCGATATCACTGTTCGGAGTCCATGATGTCTGCAAGGACTAAGACAATGAAGAACAACTATCATAGGACTAGACCTTCTGATCAGGATTGGAATGCAGCCAAACGCTATAATCAATATCAGAATAGACAAACAAATTTTCAGCGTAATCGAAGTAATTCTTTTGGTAATGCTTTTGAAAGTTTCAATTCTAACTGGTCAAGACAGTTTTGGAAACCTAAAGCTAATGGTATGCAATCCAATTTAATAAAATCATGTCATCAAAATGTCGCCAAAAGGGATGTTTCAAAATTTCTGAATAAAGATAATTTAGTGTGGCAGAGAGTGACGTATATTGATGCACAAGGAAAACCCAGATCCACTATGGGCTGGGTTCCTAAATCTAACTAATCCCGCTACTCGTGCAGGAACAGCTGTGGAGGACTACCGTGCGCCTCTGGTACATGGATAGTGGCTGTTCCAGGCACATGACAGGAGACTTATCCCAACTGGTAAATGTCAAAGAGTTTAATGGTGGATATGTCTCATTTGCGGGAGGAGAGTCAGGCAGAATCACGTTAAAAGGAACTGTTCAAAACGGCGTCTTAAGCTTTGAGAATGTTAATTATGTTCCAGAACTGAAACACAATCTGTTAAGTATTTCGCAGATCTGTGATCGAGGGAATTTAGTTCATTTCACGAAGAAGGGGTGTCATGTTCTTAAGCCTGGGATTGTTATTCCAGAAGACTGGTTCTTGATGACAGCTGAGAGAAAGGGAAATGCTTACGTTATTGATATGAACAAGAAACCGTGTGAAGAGATCACTTGTCTCTTTTCAAAGATTTCGGAGCATGATGGTCGGCATCGTCGACTTGGGCATGTGAATATGAAAAACCTGAACCGTCTAGCTAAAGGTCAACTGGTACGTGATCTTCCAATCAAGGACTTCATGTTGGTGGAGAAATGTGTTGCTTGTGCGAAAGGGAAAGCTCATCGAAAACCCCATAAGACTAAACCAGCACCTTCGACAAAAGCTGTACTCGAGCTACTTCACATGGATCTTTTTGGCCCAGTGAATGTGCTAAGTATTGGGAAGAAAGCTTATTGTCTAGTAATCGTCGATGATTACTCTCGCTACACCTGGGTGTACTTTCTCAGTCATAAAAATGAAACTGCTGTATTGGTGAAACAATTCATCACTTTGGCTGAAAATCAAGCGAGTGCTAAGGTGAAGGTCATTCGATCAGACAATAGGACAGAGTTCAAGAACATTACTTTGGATACATTCTGCATTGATAAGGGAATAGATCGTCAGTACAGTGCGCCACGAACTCCTCAACAAAATGGAGTTGCTGAAAGAAGGAATCGTACTCTCATCGAGGCTTCACGAACTATGTTGGCGGATTCGAAGCTTCCTAGCTTCTTTTGGGCTGAGGCTGTTAGCACGGCTTGTTACATCCAGAATCACGCTTTAGTAAACAAACGTCATATGAAAACGCCTTATGAGATTCTGGAGGGACGTAAACCTTCGGTTTCACACTTTCGTATCTTTGGTTGTCCATGTGTATTATTACTCATGGACTCCAACGGAAAGTTTGAAGTCAAAGGGGACGAATGTTTCTTTGTTGGATATGCTAAGGGCTCTGCTTATAGAGTATACAACAAAGTAACTAAAAAGGTCGTCGAGTCGTGCAACATAGAGTGGCTTGAAGAGAATGCTACGGATGCTAGAGTCGGTCCAGATTGGTTATACGATTATTCTGAACTGTTTAAATCATTTAACCCTTTGTCAAGTGATTTCTCAGGTGCAGGTACGTCCATTCCCAAACAACCATTGTCATTTGAAGACACTGAAGACGAAGAACAGATGCAAGAAAGCGTGAGACATCATACCATTGATCCACCGGGAATGTCATTTACGCAGCATCCTACGCCTCCGTCGACGTTCAATCGATCCCCTGAAGGTGCCTCAACTGGTGGTTCTGCATCAAGCAGTTCTGACAATGTACTGTTTCCTGAACCAATTCCTGAGGATTGCATTGTCACCACTCCTTTAGCTCATAGTACAGCAGCACCTAATGAGGGGGAGTCTAGCAACACCACCACTGAAGAGGAGATTGTACCTGATTTGGCCATACCTACGAGCGTTCAACGCAATCACCCAATAGAAAATGTGATTGGTCTTGTAAATGCAGGAATTTTAACCAGGAGTCAATCAGGAACCATTAACACTTGCTTATATTCTTGTTATCTTTCTCAAATCGAACCTAAAACCATTGATATAGCTTTGCAGGAACCTGGCTGGGTAGATGCTATGCACGAAGAGCTGAACCAGTTTGAAAAACTTGGAGTATGGAAACTTGTCAAGTTGCCAACAGGAAAATGTAAGCTTGGAACTAGATGGGTATTTCGAAACAAGCAGGATTCTGCAGGAGTCATCGTTCGAAACAAAGCAAGGCTAGTGGTTCAGGGATTTAGACAAATTGAAGGACTGGACTATGATGAAGTATATGCTCCGGTTGCACGACTTGAAGCCATCCGGATCTTTTTAGCTTACGCGTCTTACATGGGATTCACTGTTTATCAGATGGATGTCAAGACCGCGTTTCTCTATGGAGATGTGAAGGAAGAAATTTTTGTCGAGCAGCCACCAGGGTTTGTGCATCCAGACCATCCTGAGTACGCTTACAAGCTAGACAAGGCATTGTACGGGTTACACCAGGCTCCTCGAGCTTGGTATGCTACCTTAACAGAGCATCTTTTGGCTCATGGGTATACGCGTGGCACCATAGACCAGACTCTGTTTATCAAGAAGGTAGGAAGTGATCAAATCTTGGTTCAAATCTATGTTGATGATATCATTTTCGGATCTACAAGTGAGGATCTTTGCAAGGAGTTCGAGAGAGTTATGAAGAAGAAGTTTGAAATGAGTGCTCTGGGGGAAATGACATTGTTTTTGGGTCTACAAGTCAAGCAGAGTTCGCAAGGGATTCTTATTCATCAAGGGAAGTATGTGGATGATGTGTTGGCAAAATTCAGATTTACGGATGCAAAGCCTGCTGAAACACCAATGGCAGAGAGACCACTGTTGACTGAAGATGAAGAAGGAGAGTCTGTAAATCAACGTCAATACAGGTCAATGATCGGGTCATTGATGTATCTCACAGCTAGCCGTCCGGACATCATGTTTGTTGTTTGCAACTGTGCACGCTATCAGGCTAATCCTAAAACTTCTCATCTTACTGCTGTTAAAAGAATCTTTCGGTATCTTAAAGACCGACCTCGGTTTGGCCTGTGGTATCCGAGGGATTCCAATTTTGACTTGTTTGCTTTCTCTGACAGCAACTTTGGAGGTACTGACAGTGACAGGAAATCTACATCTGCGGGATGCCAATTTTTGGGTGATCGGCTCATTTCCTGGCAATGCAAGAAACAACAAACAGTGGCGATATCTACAGCTGAAGCCGAGTATGTTGCTGCTTCTGCTTCTTGCTCTCAAGTGGTGTGGATGCAACATCAATTGCAGGATTATGGTTTGACTTATCTTAACACTACTATTTACTGCGATAATGATGCTGCAATACAAATTGTTCGAAATCCTGTCTTTCACTCCAAAACCAAGCACATTGATATTAAAGTTCATTTTATCCGAGACTGTTTTGACAGAGGTCTTATTACTCTTGAACAAATCGACACAGATGCAAATGCTGCTGATTTGTTCACCAAACCTGTCAGCAGCTCGAAATTCAGAGTGCTTGTGGATTTTCTAAAAATGATCCGTTTTACTGATTGAGCATGTTTTTTTGTTTTCCGTAGGTAAATTTGTTCATAAAGTTTTCTATTCTTAGGTAGTTTTTTATTTATGCTCAAATTTAGGGGGAGAAAAATCGAAAAATACAAAAACATTAAAAAAATCGAAAAATACAAAAACATTAAAAAAAATTGAAAAATACAAAAAGAAGTGTGGCTGGACTGGGAAATGAAATGAATTTTCACATTATGGTCGAGGGCTGACTCATGTAAGACCAGTATCGAAAAAGTTTGACTCTAGTATGATGTGTTGGTAGGCTCTATCCTTAAGATTGGAAACATTAGCTGTTTCTGTTCAGAACTAAACTAGTACATGACCTCAGAAAAGAAAATCACTTGGAATTAGCTCATGTCTATTTGAATGTCTGTATGTTTTTCCCGATACACACAATTTTGATCTGAGTCTGAAATCTTATCTGAAAAAGTCGTGTACCTCCCCTGCTGCATCCAGATACATGCTGACCTGGAGGTGCTAGGCAACTACAGCTTCTGCTGCATCCAGATACATGCTGACCTAGCTGTACGTTGTCGATCTGTAGATCAATTAACACCCGAAAGAGGCCCTCAAGTGCCCAAAAGAAACCCATGAAACCTATATCAAATTGAGAAAACTCATTTGATTTGTATATTACACCATCTCTGCTTAAGATCTATTATGTTCTCTTCTCAATCTAATCCCAGTTAAGATTTCAGAAATTTGGATTGGACTTGTGAAATATGTGGTAGGGAAACTGCTTGCATGATAGAGTGAGCTGTGCATAATTCCAGGATTTGATTAGTATTTGTTTGGGTGATCATTATTAAAATATCAAAACATGATAAAATGAGATACAGGCAGTGATATGGAAAAGGTCTAGGGAGATGAGTTTAAGAGGACAAATATACTGGCAGTTGTCTAGATCATCCTGTAGTAGATCAGTGTTGATAAGTGAAGTCAAGCCCGAAACCTTGTGATTTGATCCCTGAGTATCTATGCAAATTTCCTAATTTATTTTTGTAAATAATATTTTATTATTTAATTTTGTTTTAGGTTTTTATTTTGCAAACATTGCTCAGAAGGTTAACGGATAATTTTTAAAATTAAATCTGATTTTGAAATGGGGTTAAAGAGAAGGTTTAATAAATCTGTTTGAGCCCAAGTTCTTAAGGCCCAAGCCCATAAGACATGGGCCCGTGATAAAAGTGGAGTATAAAAAGGTGGTTTCGAGTCATAACCTATGTTTCGACTCGCAACTAAATTTTATTCTCTCTCCATTTTCCGGTCATCATTGAGGATTCCGACCTGTCTCCGGTTGCGACTCGCAATCTGCTTTTTGATAATCAAGGTATTATGATGTCATTATTCAAGTTTTTGCAGAAAATTATGAATGTTTGAAGAAGCTCCGACGAAGATTTGAAGATTCCGATGAAGATTTGAAGTTTCCGATGAAGTTTCCGATGAAGTTTTGAAGATGTTGACTCCAATCAAGAACACTTAGTTGAAGTTTATGTGTTTATGTGGTTGCGACTCAAACAATACAAGGACTCGAAACCAGTGATTACGAGTCGCAACATCAAGATTGCGACTCATGGTTGCGACTCAAAGTTGTTAGTTGCGACTCATGATTGCGACTCGAAATCTGTTGGTTGCGGCTCATGGTTGCGACTCGCAGACAAGTGGTTTCGACTCGAGACCTTTTAGTTTCGACTCATGGTCTCGAGTGAACAGTGACAGTGTTTATTTTTATTTTATTTTTTATCACTGTTATAACCAAAATTGGAAACTTATTTGACTTGTGTTGTGTGCAGAAAAATGGATTTAAAGTTTATATCTTCTCATAATCAAGTTGGATACTTAGCACCTCCACCAGAGAAACACAAGCAGTTGTATACGTCGTTGATGAAAGGCCTAAATACATGCCGGATTGTTCATGCTCTTCGTGAGAATCCAGTTGTTTATGAAAGCCTTATCCGAGATTTTTGGAAGAGTGCTAAAGTTGAAATCGTTGAAGGAAAGGGAGCTATAGTTGCTGAGATTCAAGAGATGAAAGTTATAGTGACTGAGCAGATGATTAGAGAAGTGTTGAAGTTTAATGATCAGGAAACAGATCCTATAGAACTTCCTGCTGGAACAGTGGAAGCAATTCTACCTCGTTTAAGCTATGAAGGAAAGTTTCCTCCCCTGGTAAAGAAGTTTGTGCATCCTTACTGGCGTCTATTACTGCACATGTTCCTTTTGTGCATGACAGAAAATAGAGGGGGAGTTGATCAGTTGAATATCACTCAGTCTGCTGCTTTAATATGTGTGATTACAAATGAGCCGTTCAATTATTCAAGATATATCTTGGAAGCAATGAAGAGAAATGCAATTGGTCTTCGAAAGGATAAGTTTCTTATGTATCCAATGTTCGTGCAGATGATTTTGAATGAGTGTTATCCAGGATTGAAGAGATCTGGTAATACGTTGGAATTAAAGCCTATGGGTCCTTCCTGTTTTGGTGCTCTTACTACAAAGAAGGGAACTGAGAAAAGGTTTGAAGGTTTGATTGAATTGGAGAAATTTGGTCAGTTCGCAGAGACGGAAGATGTAGGTGAGAATCCAGTAATGACACGATCTGTTCCAGAGCATAGTGTATCTGCACGTGCTATTGTTGCTGAAGAACATGATATTCTGAGGAGAGTTGAAGGTGAGCCTGAGACAGAGCGTATTACAATTAACTCTGACGATGAAGGTGTTGAAATAATGTGTGACTCTGATAATGACATAGAACTTCCTCCTGAAGTTGATGCTGTTTCTACGGCTGAACCAGTGATTACTGCTGAAAGCTTGGCTATGCTAATAAAGTCAGTAACTGACAAGATGGGAAATCCTCCTTCCAATCTGTCAGTATCAACTGAAGAGCCTGTTGATAGCCCTATGGATTCTGATTCCATTCCATTAAAAAGGAAAAGGAGGGATCCTAGACCTGGAATGTTTGTTGAACAAGGAAAAGATCAATCCGAGAACGTTGCTGATGATGACGAAGGTTTGTATGACTTCGATTTTGAAAAGAATGTTAGCGATACTACCACCACTACAGAGAACATCTTTGAGTTTGACGTTGATACTCAAAGGGATGAGATAGCTACGATGAATGTTGAAGTTCACAATGACGCTGGGCCCTCTGGAATTGTTCATGATGAACCTGGCAGTTCTAGTGGTAAAAGACCTGAAGAACCACTAAGAATGCCATTTGATGATGATTCAAGTGATGAAGATGAATTTATCAGCATGAGAGATATGAAGAAACGAATGGTTGTGCTTGAGCAAGATTCGATTCATAAAGATGCAAAGATTATCCAACTTGAAGATACTATTGTAAAGAAAGATCAACAGATTGAGCAACTTCAAGGAGATGTTAGTTTGTTGTTCAATATTGTTTATGATTTACGAGGAAAGTTGGAGAAGAAGTTTGGGCAAGAATTTTCTGATCCAACTGATGTTGAAAACAGAAGAAAAGCTATTGCTAAAGATGATGCTGAAAGAAGTGCTGCGATGGAAAAATATTTCACGAGAGTTACAGATCCAGTTGCAGACAAAGAGAAGGCAGAGAGGATGAAAAAGAAAAGAGAGTTAGTGATCTTGAAGAACAAGAATGTGAATCCAGATGATGAAGATGCTCATGCAACTCATCATTTAATGGATGTTGGTGAAACTCTCTATGATAAAGTTGGTCATCGTTCTGGTGTAGTTAGCTGGGGATATGACCATGATCGTAAGAGATGGTGGATAAAGAGAAAAGTTGGTCCTGTCGAGTGGTACAAACGTTCAGGACAGTTTCAGTCTTTCACTAAGGTGGATTTGACAGATTTGTCTAATGCACCTTATGTGGATGATAAGCCTGGAGGTGTTGGATATGCATTTTTTGAGAGGTTGAAGAGGGAGGTTCTTAAAGGTTTTCCTTCAATGCGTACGGCAGATTCCATTGTTAAACCAGCGAAAGGGATTAGAGATCCTTACACAAACAAGCGTATGAAGATTGTGCATTGGCCAGCTACGGATAAAGAGAAGACGATTCCGTTAGTGAGAAAGATTCCCAAAGGTGCACTGAAAACATTACACTTTTGGGCATATGATGAACGTCTTGGGCAGGCGGTGATTGTTTGTGATGGAGATGCAAGTTTTTGTTTGGTCGATCAGATTGACTTGTTGAATCTTGCTGTTGAAGATCTAGAAGTATTGGCATGCAATCAAATCAGAGCTACAGAGAAATATGAAGAAATTGCTAAGGGTTGGACGTCTGCTGTAGCGTCTGTTCTGCATATTCATAAGAAGGGATTCGGTGGATATAAAGATCGTATAAGTGGTGGTGATCAAGGCAATTGAAGTCAGAAGAACCTTCATGCATAAACCTAGGGGGAGATTGTTGGAACACGAAGGTTTATTCATGTAGGTTAGCATAGTTTAAGGGTTGATTATGTATTTGTTTAGCTTTTATGTTTTGGGTCGATAATGTAAGGTTTGGGCTAGTCCTCTTGGTGTCGCATGGGCTTAGGTTAATGGCCCAGTTGTTTTGTATTTAAGCACATCTCAACATCTTGTTTGTGGTTGTTGATTTGGTGAAGTGTGGGTTGCGACACAAAGGGAAGGAACCGAGTTCCTGTTGATTTCTTGTATCAGTCATTGCTAGCCATTGAATGCAAGATTTCGGTTTGTGTTTTGTTTATTGTTTTCATCTTGATTATTAGTATATATTCTTGAATCGATTTGTGATTGATTTCCGCACTTTCACAAATTGATCTACATAGTTTAAGGGTTGATTATGTATTTGTTTAGCTTTTATGTTTTGGGTCGATAATGTAAGGTTTGGGCTAGTCCTCTTGGTGTCGCATGGGCTTAGGTTAATGGCCCAGTTGTTTTGTATTTAAGCACATCTCAACATCTTGTTTGTGGTTGTTGATTTGGTGAAGTGTGGGTTGCGACACAAAGGGAAGGAACCGAGTTCCTGTTGATTTCTTGTATCAGTCATTGCTAGCCATTGAATGCAAGATTTCGGTTTGTGTTTTGTTTATTGTTTTCATCTTGATTATTAGTATATATTCTTGAATCGATTTGTGATTGATTTCCGCACTTTCACAAATTAAAGTTTGATATCATTGAGAGATCCTAACGGGTTTTACAATGTTTCTGCCCAGATGTGATCATCGCGTAGCGCGACCACAAGGCCTTACGGCCGTCGCGTAGCGACGATGTAGGCTGAACTTTCAAAGTTTGGCAGAAATGGTCCCTGCACGTGTTTTAAGCCCATTTCAGGCCTTTTTGACCCCCGTTAAGCCATTTTCAAGGCTCTACAAGGTCGTTAAAGTGTAGGGGACCTGAAATATGCTCTGAAATATCACGGATGTCGGTTCGTTTGGTCGTACGGTCGCGTTGTTCGTTAAATTACGACGAAACTCAAACGGACGCGAAAACGAACCAAATTAAGCGACGAATGGAATTTTTTGCATGCCGATCACTAAAATAAAAATATTTTAGTGTGTACAAAAATCTTGGATGTCCAGATGTGTCCAGAACGTAAGATATGCGCGAAAATGCAAACTTACGCCGTTTTTGACACTTTTAGTCCCTGTAAGATCAAATAAGCATGTTTTCGCACACCGAACCTATCAAAGCTTATTTCTAAGCTATTTTTAGGTTATTTATGGTATGTTTAGCTTATGATCAAGTTCTGGACTATTCGACATCATACGAATCGGTATAGTTTCGCAGTTTGACACAAATAGTCCCTTCGATCGAACAAACTTGTTTTCGACACACCAAACCATCCAAAACTTATTTCTAAGTTATGTGAAGGTTATTTAAGGTATGTTAAGCCTATTTCACTATTCCGGAGTGTTTGTCGCGTTTAACTGATTGCGTTCACGCACCAGTTTGCGTATAACTTTCCAGAAAGCGATTTAAAGCTTGAAATCGAATCGGATCGAATTGTAAAATCATCAAACACATAAAACACATATAATAACACCAAAACACATTGATTTATTGATAACTAACATTGTTTTGCATTGTTCATCAATTAAAGAGCACAGTTGTCACATGGTACTTCCTATATATAAGTGCTTTTAACACATTATATATCGTTGCGTTATCTAGATCACTTGGGCAATGGTAAACAAAACAAAGTTGTAATACAAGGTTTTTCCAACAATATATTATACTATTCGATTTTTTATTCCAAAAACGATTTACAAATCTGGATTTAATCAAACAATTGTTTTGGGGTTAAGAATCATGGCTACGAAGTTTTTTTTTTAATAAATTATAACCAATTTGATTTGAGTTGGTAAATTATGTCGCAATACTATACTTTTCAAAACAGGGTTTTTAAATAAGTATTGCAGCATGCAAACTAGCCATGAGTCTGAAACTCATACAAAACCTATGTACTCGCCGGCATTTTTATGCTGACGTACCTATTTTCACATGTGTTTCAGGTACAATAGTTGATGATGCTTGATGATGATATTGGTGTATTCTCACATAGGAATGGACAAGGCCTTAGCGACTTTAAAACTTGGAGGATAATAGTTGTATTTATCTAATTTGTATCAAAACATTTAATTTAATAATTCAATAAAACGAAACTATTTATTCCATGGTTGTGAAACAATGATTCTGTTACAACACTCCCCGACATTTCCGCCACGTTTTGTTGTTTTACGTGGTCGGGGTGTGACATAACGCACTTTTGATGTCACACCTTGACTTTTGCGGAAGCATGGTTATTTGGTGTGACTTCTTAATACCATAGCATTCAATCATAACAACACTATATGATAAAACATGAGATGTTCATCCATTAATTAAGTTTAGAAAATACCACAACATACTTGTCTTGAAAACATCGACACCAAATTAAGTTACAAATCATAACACGTTCAAATGAGTTCACAAGGACTTGACAAAAGAACTTAAACAAACCCGAGCTTGTATCCCGTCCAGGAGTAGAATACATCCCCTAAACTCTACAACCACGGATGACATCTTTTATTTATACGCAGCTTGAAACACATGCAACACTTGCCAGATCCACTAGTTCCCTGAAATACATGTAATTTAAAAACATCAACAAAAGTTGAGCGAGTTCATATGTATGTGTATAACCTTTAAAGTATGTCTTGTATGAATGAAAGTCCCTGGTATGTAGCAGTAAGGAAAAAGAAATCACCAATGGGTTGCAAAGCCAATGGTATGTGTGAAAATGGTGCAGGAAGACTCAAACCTAGCAAATTTGTCTCCGGGATGAAGACATAGTCACCACATAGGCCACCCTGGTCCGCATGGGTGTGGGCTCGCTACACCCAAATAGATCTATCACTCATGTCCCTTGGTCCTATAGTGAGGATTAATGGCCTTAAGTGTTATACCCACCACTCACATGATCACGCAGTAAAACCCTCCTTAAGCTAATCATACCATGTATAAAGCGTTCGTAATAATCATAACATGTATTTCACCCCCGAAGTATAAAACTAAAAATAGTTAAAAGAAAAAGGGGACATGAACTCACAGTAGTGCGTCATGTACCGGCAACTCAAAATCTTTGCAGCTAATCACGACTACCTACAGTGTACTAACGTCTATTAGACGAACGAGCCGTGCCTTGGCTTAGAGTTTAACGTTTTGAGTTGCGTTTCTTATGTCTCCAAGTATTATTCCAAGTTATAATTATTTGTTAAAATAATTAATATTTCAACTTAAATTATATTTAGTGTTTGGAATAATTGTTAAATCAATATTTTTGGTATTAATACTTCAGAAGTATTTTAACTCCGTATTTCCTTCCCAAGGATGGGGTATTTATACATGTATATTGTAGTTCTGAAATATTATATTTTTAAGTCCCACTTAGAAAATATATATTACTTATTGTCAAAAATAATGTATTCCCAAGAAAATATATATTTTTCCCAAAAATTATATATCTTCTAAATATACTAGGAAAATATATATTTTTATCTCCCAAAAATATAATATATTTTCTCTTTTTTGAAAATATGATATAGCTTAGTAATATTCACAAAAATCACATTTTCACCTCTTCCGTTTCCCAAAATAATATTTACCAAAATATATTGTAAAAATAAATTCCGGAATATATCATAAGTTAAGTTTTCACGTTTGGTTTCACAATATCGAGTGTGTAACTTAAATATTTATTCCTTATAATTTTTGGTATTATTTTGGAGTTGTAATTTCATGGTATTTGTTAAGATATATTATTTTACCCTTAAAATAATATAACTAATCCACAAATCATACAAGTATTCACATAAGTGTCTTAATATAAAATATATATTCTAAATATATATTTATCCATTTTTATTTACAAAAACCAACCTCCAATACTTGTATTTTCGTTACAAAAATCCATGGCAAAGTTTATATTTGAAAAACAAGGTTAAAATACACTTGTAAATACTTGTTAGAAAATATTTTTCTAAGTGCTGGAATTTTTAGAAAATTTCGCCATAGTTTCCCCTAACAATGGAGGTGTCCATGCTATTTAGCATATCATTTTCTTTTTCAAAAATCATCCAAACAATCAACAACAAATCACTAATAATCTTACACTTACCAAGTGCAAAAACAATACACTTTACATAGTAACATGAACTTGATCTTTCATAAAAGTGTGTAGTAACTTGGTAAAGTATTTAGTAGCCTTTGTTACCCTCTAAAGTGGGTTTGTTTCCTTAAAAATCCCATTCTTAAAGAATTTAAGTGTTTACAACTTGTAAACACATTTTGCAAAAATGTTTATTTATAACATCTTCTTGTTTTAAAAGTATCTCTACACTTGTATTGTTACCAAAAATAGTGTAGGTTTAATAAAAATCTTAATCTTTCAAAAATCACATTTTTAACTTGGTTCTTTTAGAACAATCATCCACAAGTCTTGGATTTACAAGATTATTAACTTACTTTGTTTATTACTTTTTCAAGAAATCACTTCATCATCAAGTTCATGTCCTAATAAGAAGATGATCATTTTATGTAATCACATAATCACCTCTTATCTTGTTAGATCATGTTTTTATACATAATCTAACAAGTTTCACATGATGATCAAATCATATTACCAAGAAATCAACAAGCAATCATCAACATATATCAAACAACATGATACTAACAATATTTCATCATATTTTCATCTTTATGTTTCAAGATTCAAGTTAAAGTCTTTTAGTGCTCTTGTATAAATCAACATACTATGACCTTTTAACCATAAAAAATATGAAGTAAACAAAGATTAAAGAGTCTTACTACTAGCTTGAAGCTAGGGAAGAACAAGGTTGAAAATGTGGTGGATAAAAGCACACAAGAGAGGTCCTTCAAGTTCCGTGAGCACCGAGCCTCCTGAATCACCTTGGTACACCTTGTGATAACCTTGGATTGGATTGGATTGAACCGAAAATGGTGGTGTGTGGGTAAGGGGGGTCGGCCGTAGCTTTGAGTGAAGAAGATGAGTTCTTATAATCCTCTAATTCTAATGTCCATTGGTTATTGTATTCCTCATAGTACAAGCCATATCTTCATCAAATCCAATAGAAGATTACTAGAGATTTAGGAAGATTTACAAATCTTGGGTGTGGGGCCATGCTATGAGCCGTAAATAATACATGGGGGGGGGGGTAATTGTAATTTGAATGGTAAATAAGTTAATTGGTGGAAGGTTAAAGGTAATATCTAATGTTTAGTGTGTAGGATGTTTTATGTAATATGTTTAGGTGTTCGGGAACCATAACTAGCTCAGAAAAATAAAAACAATGCTTCTAGCAATATTTTAGTGTTCCAGGTAATGTTCGGTTGTTCGGTTAAATACTGGTTTGTGAAAGTGTCAAGTTATACCATATAGTGTCTTTTATGTAACTTTTTGTGACGCTTTCAATTCCCGACACTTAGGAAAGCATACAAGACCATCTTGCCATATTTTTGCACATTACTAGCATGTTAAAATGCTGAATTTTGATGTTTTAGTGCAGAATTCTGCACTTTGAGTGGGTTTTAGGCACTTTCTAGCACCTAAACTATCACCAAGTGACGCAGTTTTATGGTCCTTACTTCCCTACACTCCATACTAGTGTAGTACCTTGTCTCTGGCTCATACTGGGCCTCAAAACACTGTCTGTCTATGTATTGGCACTTGTCAGTATATTTCTGAGTTATTCGCTAACTGTGCTAACTGTGATTTGTGCATCAAGTATGTCACTAAAGTTTGTATGTAATAAATGGTGTGACAGTATGAAATGTGATGCACATGTATGTATGATACAAAAATCATAAAGCAGTTTATATCATTAGTTTTAATCAAGCACAGTCATTAAGAACAAATTTAATATTAAATAATTGTACGGATACCTGTATTTGTGAGGGTTGTCACATTCTCCCCCCGTTAAGAAAATTTCGTCCTCGAAATTTGTACTACCTTAACTACTTAGGGTTTCATTACGCGTGCATGCATATGAATAGTACTGAGGTAGATAACCAAATCAAATCTTATTCATATCAGGTGAATCCTAGGATGTATTTCGACAACAATAACCCAATGGTTAAAAGGTATGTGTCCTAGCATTAGATGTCAAAGGACATGAGACGTATAGATGAATAATCTAGCGTAACATAGTTACCAGAGGTGTAACAAAGGAGTTTTGACCAACGGATTTTCAAACAATCGGTCACAATACACAAACGAGTTTTCACAAACCATAGCACCCGCTATAAGAACCCAAAATTAACAACTTGAATACGAACATGTTCTGTCAACTTTTGAATAATTAAATGGCAAGGATTTGTGCTGACATTCTTCGATTGCGAAAATACACCGAATGAAATACATGCGAATCTGGTGTATCACTGTCTTGATTCGTAGTTGCATCAGGAATGTTTAAATAACGAGTCAAACAAAGTATATGCAGTTTTGTGTGAAATGATTGACCATGATTAGCACAAGCTACAAGTTTGTAAGGACACCACAAGGTGTCGTTTCGACATAATTCAATAATAGTGATGACTGAACAACTTCACTGTGTTTGAAACCAAATGAAAGTGTACTGAAACGATCTGAAGATTTGGTTTACACAATGTCATAGAGTTTTCAATTGGGTACAGAGCATCAAAGAATCACTGTTTCCGATCGAAGGTGAAAAAGTAACAAGTATCGCAAAGCATTCGGTTGATAATGAAAGAATCGCTATGAGGTACACCGTGATATAAAATGAATCTATGTACCATCGTCTTAACACACAACTGTGTTGAGACCGCTTTAGTTGATAAACAAAATGGGTTTAGGGCAAGTCAATGAATAAACAATTAAATCCGTGTATGAGGTGCGTAACCAAATTAGCGCAAGGTTCAATTTCGTGAAAGTATTACTGTAAAGTATCCAAATCAACAAACGATTTAAAGGAGCTGCAGGCAAAGCAAGTCTACTACGGCTCGAAGCAAAAAAACACTTGAAAAAATATTTGAATATGATGCTCCCAATACATCATATGATGTTTTAAATTGAATATGCGAAATGGATAAGTTCAAGCAATTGATCTCGGTTTCAGCGTAACCCGACAATAAACGTATGTATCAACAAGGGAATTTCAGCATGGTTACGAAGACAAACCATGAATGCAACTTAAAATAAAAGGGGTTTCAAGAAAATGTTATGGCTTGACAGCATAAAGGAGCCAACAATTACAAGAGCGTTGGTTATTCGAATCATTGACCAATAGTTACTTTAGCAAAATAACGTTTGAACTTTAATGAAGCGTTTATTCGAAATGAAACCACATGCATAGCAAACGTTGCATGTGTGACATATAAGTTTCCGAGTACTGAAACGATGAGTATTTGCTAAAATGAAGAAATGTTCAAGTGTCAAAGCAAATGTGTGTTCGCTCTCAGCGAAGAAAATTGGCGTGATGCAACTACCATTAAAGGGGGAGTAGGGACGCAAGCCTCTACTCGCTAGAAACAAAAGCGGAATTTCCCACAAAAGTAGTTTGAGCACTTTCTGTTTGGTTAACTGAAGGAGCATATTTATCAGGACAAAGGGATTTGCTAGAGTTCACAGGTGTGGTTCCTAAGTGACGACCTTTCCGGGTTTTGACCTGGGTTCCTAAAGGACTTAGCACATGATTTGTGCGTTACGCATGAATCACAATTCTTTTGCGTAGCTTTAAAACAAGTTATTGTCCCACCATTTCCCGGTATTCTTTCTTCCTGAATTCCCGTATCATGACGCTCAATCATCAATCAGTCTTAAAATAGTAGTTGGATCCTCATAATTAGTTAAGTAAGTAACTCGTTAATTCTCTTCAGGGGTCACCGACTCTTGTTGGCTAGCTCGTTCGGCTCCTTGTAGCTGATGCTCATTTGAAAATCGTCGTCCTTCTACTTGACAGGCGAAACCGGGGTTACTCCAAAATGGGAAACTTGGTCTGTTAGCTTCTTTCTCTATCATCTACTGAAGCTATACTGTCAATCCTGACCTCTCCGAAGGTGTAAGTCGCTAAGGTGCCTTGACTATAGGCGCGACGTCTGGAATCAAGTGGGTGTGGAGTTCGACTTGTCGTTGGAGTGGTAATTCAGGCAAGCCTTCGGCTTCTTTGTCTGTGACATGAGCCGAGAAGGCAACATATTCCGTGCGCGAAATTCTCGTGCCTCCAAGCACTAGTAGTTTGTAGAGGCGTATCCTGCTTCATGAATCACGATTGCTTTGTCGTTCGACATCGGGATGCAGATAACGATATCCGCTTGGTTGCTCGACAATTGGTCCATCCCAGTTACCACGTCGAGGCTTCCTATTAACTAGTTCTATCGAGTGCAAGTTATATAACTTATCCTTTTACCATACCAAGTATATTCTTAGATTCATGAGGTACGAAGCTATGGTCGGCACTGGTATCAAATAACGTAGACGTAAAATTGTGGTTGATAGAGAATGTACCAGCAACCACATCTGGATCTTGGAGTGCTTCACGAGCTCCGATGTTCGGTGCTCCTTCACGGTCTTGGTTACTTCTTCTTGGGCAATCTTTTCTAAAGTGCCCCACACTTCCACATCTGTAGCAGCCCGGACCCTTATTATTATTTTCGGCTTGGTTGTTGTCACCACTTCCTCCTTCTATGGGACTCTTTGGCCAACAAGCATCCTTGTTGTGTTTCCACTTTCCACATCTACCGCACTTAGGCTTCTTGCATCGACCTTCATGGTGAAATTTGCACTTTTCACATTTCGGCTTAGTTCCCAAGTAAATCTTATCATCGGTTGATTGTTGTTGGGGCAATCTTTCTTGAAATGTCCTTTGTCCCCATATTCAAAACAACCTCGAATACGTTTTTGTTCATCATTGGCCCCATTTCGATAGTCGTTGTTGCCGTTGTTTACTTCGTGATTACCGTCGCCATCTTGACCTATGTTTCCATGTCCCGTACCATTCTGACATATCTCCTTGACATGCCCTACTTGGTCGCAGACATTACTTCTTCCTTCCCTACATGGCTCAGTGTGATGAAATGGGCAGTTATTGCACTTAGGTAGGATGCCCCTGTATTCCTTTTTCTTTTTGGCTTTGTTCTCGTCATTCGTTCGGGTATCCTCCTGGGAGTCCGTGAGCTTTCTTTTCTTCTTTTCGGATGATTCTACCTGCGTTTCCTTCATCTCGACAGGGTTTGAAGGCTTTTCCAGTCTAACCGCTCCTTTACTGAGTGCCACACTCAATTCGATCACATCGATAGCTGTTCGCGGAGCTGATTCCATCATTAAGCGCAGGATCTGAGGCGCCAATCCCCAGATGAATGGCTCCCCCCTTTTCATCTCTGATTCCACTAGGTATGGAACAACTCGCGACAAATCGTGAAGCCTCTGCACGTACTCCACCACATCGGAGAACAATACTCCTTACGCATCATTTCCTTCAGCTCACCCCATGTTAAAACATTCGTAGCAGCTCTGCCCAGTTTGAATCTGAGAGTTCCACCATATCCAGGCCCTATCTAGAAACAATCCTGACGCATATAGGGCTTGTTGCCCTGGCGTACATCCGCTCATCCGAAAAACAGAATCCATGTCTGCAGTCCATTTCGCAAAGGCTATGGCACCTCTAGTTCCGTCGAAATTCGGAGGCTTGTAATCAAGGAACTGCAAGTAGGTACAGCCATGAGGTGGGTTTCTTTAGGAGGTACCCCTGCTGGGTTCAGAGCGCAGGGCCTCGTGCTATGCTATCGCTTGTGCGATGTGCGCTTGTAGTTCTGCCTCGATCATGAGCAGCTGAATGATCTTTTGAGACATATTCTACGAAAAGTTTGGGTTGGTCAGGTCATAATAAGTATAGTAAGTATGTAATACGCGCATGTAATAACATTCATCAACACAAGTATACACATAACATCCCATGTCATAACACAAACAAGTAATCCAACAATGTATGTAATGAGAATGTTGAGATTGAGCTATCATATATCAGGGCCACAAGGACAGTTTTACAAGTTTCACAACATATCATACATCAAAAGGAACTCCGGGGTCACATCACCCCTGTCCAAATCGTCTACCAACTACCATAGTCAAAAGTCAAAAGTCAGCATGTGTTCTTCGAAAACTGTGTAATCAGGCTCAATAGCTGTACTCTCATCAAAAGTATGTTATCTGCATAAAACCAAAAACCTCTAAGCTAATGGGGGAGGAGGAGGAGGTGGAGGAACGAAAATCAACCTGCGCAAGTGCGCCAAATCCTCCTCAAGTGCATGAACAATACGCAGTAGGTAAGCAATCTGTTGCTCCATCGTGAGGAAACGGACATCAAAATCAGGGTACGGTAGGAGAGGAGCTGGTGGTGTCACGAATGGTGGCTGGCAATGACAAGGCGGAGGACGCAGGATCCTCTCCAACTCCATGACTCTCCTACATAGCATCTCCTGCTGGAGATGTAGAGATAAAAGCAACTCATCCCTCGAATATCCAATGTGGAAGGGGTGGTATGGATCAGATATAGGCATTACGTTGGGCGGAAACCAGATAAGTGGCTCGCCCGTGGGTGCAGAAGAAGAAGCCGTGTGTGGAAACGGTGGCATGAAATGATCGGCTGCTGACAAAAAAGGTACATAATCAGACGGCTGACTCGTTGGTCCTTCCCCTGGACGGGGGCGGGGGGGGGGGGGGAGGGATATCCTGAAGAAATGTGACTGGCAAATCTATGCGGTGCGCATCTGACACGTGTGGGTGAAACTGGGTGACATCAACGGGTGCCTGGGTAGATGCAGGAGGGGGAGTAACTGGTCTGACAAAAGGAGGATAGTCGTCGTCCTCCTCAATCCACCCATTGCGGGTGTGAGCATATCTGGGGTCAATGTGGGTAGCAAAAGGAGCACGGTCAACAAGTGCAGGGATCGGATTAAGTAAGGGTGGTGTAACAATTGGTATGTCAACATGATCACGCTCCGGTAGGGGATCATGAGCAGGTATGGGCTCTGGTGTAATCTCAGGCTCTGGGTCAGCTGGAGCAAGCTCATGATCAGCGGGTATATCGAAGAGCTGATTGTCAGGAATAACAGGTGCCTCAAAAGGTGGCTCGTCAGGTACAAACACAATCTCAGGATCTGGGTCAACGTCATGTGGAAATATGGGTGCAGCAGACATCGCCATGTCGGAATCAGTGTCAGTGGGGTAATGTTGCACGCCCCGTGCGTATAAAGTAGCGGATGATACAGACTCAAACGAATCGGGACCAGACGGGTCAGATAAAACCTCCACAACAGGAACCTCGACAGGTGGAAAAACAATGGCATCGACAACTGGAATCTCATCAAGAAGAATAACAACATCATCATCAACTGGAATTTTGACAAGTGGTAAAATAACGTCGTCATCGACTGGAATCTCTGCAAGCGGCATAGCGACATCATCATCAACTGGAGCCCCACCATCCTAGGCATCCTCAGGGGGACCCTCGATGAAAAGATCGATGTCGTCGTCAGACATAGCATCAAGAGGCAGATCCTCCAGGGGAAATGCAGCAATAGGAAAAGGAGCAGGGATCGGAACAAGAAATAGATTCCCATCAGGAAAACCATCAGCTATAGGTATGTCATCTCCAAAATCTGGTAAGGCGAAGGGCTGAAAGTCACCGTCGTCGCTACTCGTGGTGTCAGATGTAAAAACCTCGTCCTCTGGGATGATCTCGTCATCCGATACTATAGCTATAGGGTCTATGGTGTCTGATACTCCACTCTCGGAGGAAGATGACATGGTGTCTGTGACAAAACAATCACACATATGCACATATATCAACAATCATCAAGTAAGCATGTAAGTAATAACAATGTAAGCAAGTAATCATCCTAGTCTTCTCCAGACTATCCCACCCAGCCTCTCAGACTGAACTCCCTAGTCTCTCAGACTAAACTCCCCAGTTTCTCAAACTGAACTACCCAGTCTCTCAGACTCAATTTCCCCCAGTCTCTAAGACTTAATTTCCCCAGTCTCTAAGACTAAACCTCCCCAGTGTCACACCCCCAAAAACCACCCGCGGAGTACCACCGCTTGGAGGCATGACATGACCAGGATCAAGCCATCAATCATATCAAACATAGTGCATAATAGTTAAAGTAGTTCATAAAACCCAATTCAATACGATTGATGTTCAAACCAAACTTTGTTTAAGTAGCGGAAGCATGTAAGTAAAACCCACATAAATAATAATGTATGAAATGTCATAAGTGTTTAGCAAGCATTCACGATCCATGTCCCACAACGACCTGCTCCTCCCTGTGCAAGCTCCATATGTACCTAAGGTCCTGCAAGGCATGCAGCAGAGAGTCAACAACTAGTTGAGCGAGTTCACAGAGTATAGTTCAGTAATTGTAACAATATGAGTAGCATTATGTTCGTTCGTTAAGTCATGTATCGTATTAGTTTCCATCGCGGCCTCCCAGGCAGGTATGCGAAGATATTAGGGGATGTTTTTCCCAAGTATTCTAGACTAGGTTTATTTGTATCGCGGCCCCCAGGCAGGTGTGCGAAGATTAGTAAATTTAGTTAGCGGCCTTCCTAAGGCAGGTATGCGAAGTCAGTTATAATATCGCAGCCAACCCTTGGCAGGTGTGCGAAGATCAGTTCAATAAGTGTTACTAGTCTAGCCGTATCTTGTCGTTAGGTTCTATCATCCGAGTATATACAATAAGTCATCCAATCCCATTCCCACCCGGGAACCCATGCCTTGGCTGTGTGAACTCACCTTGGTTTGCTCGGCAGATACACAGAAAGTTCGAGTAAGCTATAGGGTGATCAACCACGTCCTAGCATGGTTATCATACAAGTCAGGTTCGTATTCGAATATAGCACATAGGTTCTACACGTATTGTGGCAAATATAATCATGGCATACACAAGTATTCATAGCAGTCCAATAGCAGTCACGTAAACAAGTCCAAGTATCCGGCCCAATCGGTTGGGCTCGTGACAGTGCAAGTCCAATAATAATGTGCAAGTGTTCACGGTCTCGAGTCGTACTGGTTTTTTTTTTTTTTTGGGTAAAGGGTTACCCCGGTGAATTTTATAAAACACAATAAGCACAATAGTGCAACTGAAGTGTTACACCCCCTCTAGACTTGACATGCCAAGACTAGAGAAAAAGAAAACAACCAAAAAACAACCAAACAACGACTAAACAGACACAGCCCGGCCCAGCCTAAACAACCCATAACAAACACGCAAAAACTAACTAGCCAGGATCAATATCCAAGTTACTGCTAGGAATGTTCCACTTCCGAAGGAAACTTCTATTCGCAAATCCCTGTTTGAATTTGAAGGTCATGAGCCGCATACGAACAGTTTTAATGATTTCCTGAGATAAGACAATTGTTGTACGTTGATTCCGAGTGAAAAGCCTAGAGTTCCGTTCTTGCCACACGAAGTAGGAAGCCGCTGCAACCACCAATCTGCTCACAACATTGACTGGTTGACTAGTAGAGTTTTGATCCATCCAATTCATTATATCATCCCAACGGTAATTAACATCGCCCATATTCGCCAATTCCCTAATGCCAACCCAAACCTCCTTAGAATACGAACATTCAAAAAATAGGTGATCCCTCGAGTCCCGGTCATGATGACATAAAGGGCAACACATGAGATTCAGGTTTGTAGCACTACCCGCCTCCCAAATGGACATTCTATCCTGAGTTTTCAACTTATTTCTAATGACCATCCACAAATGAAACGAGTGCCTTGGGATGCATTGTTTACACCAAACCATATGTATCCATGAAACGACATTCTCACGATACCGAATATTGTTCCAGACCTCCCACGAAGAGAAGTGACATGATTTTCCTTCAGAATTAATCCAAATCAGCCGATCCTGCATGTCATGAAGAACCGGAACATGAAGATTGATTAGAACTGGGAAAAGATCATACCAAGCAACCGGCCACCTCCAATTGCCACTAGAGTCAACCATATCCGCTACAGAAGATTGCAGGTTGAAACCTGCAATTGCAATGGTTCTTGGACTAATATGAGCACGAAGAGGACAAGCACTGCACCAAGTATCACTCCAAACATTTGTATTAGCACCATTACCGATAGACTTCCACAAAAATGGACGGATTAAGTCACGCAAAGCAAGGATTTTCCGCCACCCCCATGTCATACGACCACGACAAGGTATCTCCCAAAAACTTCTCCCTTTGAGCTTATGGATATGAATCCATTGCACCCAAAGAGAGTTTCTGTTCACTAAGATACTCCAAATATGATTCGAGACAAGAGCTTTGTTAACATCAGCAATGCATCGAACTCCTAACCCCCCTTCGTTCTTAGGAAGACAAACTATCTTCCAAGCAACCTTGGCCTTAACATTCAGCTGATTCTTACCAGACCATAAAAAAACACGCATACGCCTTTCAAGATCCGTCACAATTTTAGCTGGCAATAAGAAAACTGTGGCCCAGTAGATGTGCATAGCAGAAAGAACCGAGTTAACTAGCTGCAATCTACCTGCAAAGGACAAAGATCTCGTCATCCAGTTATCAATCTTCTTTTCCATTCTATCAACCAGAATTTTACAATCCTTATAAGAAAGTTTAGACGATATTAAAGGAACTCCCAGGTAGCGAACAGGCAGCGAACCCTCTCGAAACGGCAAAACATGAAGAATTTCCTGCTTAACCGATTGAGGAACATTGCCAAAAAACACCGTGCACTTCGGAATACTGGGGACAAGACCCGAAAGGTTCGAAAACTGCTGGAGAGTGTCCCTAACCACTTTGACCGAAGCAACATCACCATTCACAAAGATGAATAGGTCATCCGCAAATGAGACATTAATAATCTTTTGTTTTTTACAGTGAAGATGGTATCTGAAAGCATTACTATTTCTAGCTGCATCTTTTAGGAGAAACGATAAAACCTCCATCACCAAAGTAAACAAATAGGGGGATATCGGGTCACCCTGTCTCAACCCTCTTTTACCTCTGAAATACCCATAAAGATTACCATTAATGCTTAACGAGTAAGACACCGTGGTAACACAAACCATGATCCAATTCACCATCTTCTGGTGAAAACCAAAAGCACGCAAAATACTTTCAAGAAAAGACCAGCTAACCGTGTCATAGGCCTTCTGAATGTCAATCTTCAATGCACACCTCGCTGGGCCAATTCTCAAATGATAGTTGTGCATTAATTCCTGAGTAAGAAGGATATTGTCTGAAATTTTCCTACCCGGAACAAAAGCCGACTGGTTAATATCGACTAGAACGCCCAAACTTCCTTTAATTCTATCAGTTAAGATTTTACTGATGCATTTACAAAATCACATTGCAACACGAAATCGGCCGGTAATCAACCACAGAGTTAGGGGTAGGGACTTTCGGGACAAGAGCAATTATCGTATGGTTAATTTGCTGCAATAACTTACCATTATCAAAGAACTCCAAGATGGCTTTAGTAACCTCATCCCCCACAATTTCCCAAGAGTTTTTAAAAAACGCCGAAGTGTACCCATCCGGACCCGGAGCCTTATTTTCACCAATAGAGAACATAGCATTTTTAACCTCCTCACGAGTTACTTGGCGAACCATGTTACTAGCCGCAACTTGGTCTAGAACATTAGGGAAGGCAACATTACTAGGTAACGAATCCACCTGATCCTCCATACCCAAGAAAGCCGAATAATGAGAGACCAGAACCCCATACACACTATCACCAATAAATTGGGTTCCATGCATCTTCGAACAAGCATTTCTCATTTTGACACAGTTATGGAAGTATTTAGTGTTCGAATCACCCGCAGCCAACCAATCCGCTTTAGCTTTCTGTTTGAGGAAACATTCTTCATCATATGAAGCGGCTTGAAACTCTTGAAGACATTTAGATTCAGAATCTCTAAGAGTCGTATCCGAGGGATTAGCATCAATAGCCATATGAATATCATCCAGCTTAGTTCTCAACAACTTGACTCGTTCATGCAAGTTACCTTGCTTGAAAAGAAGGCGTCTCAACGGGGACTTCAAGAAAGAAAGCTTCTTGACGACCGAAAACATAGTCACACCTTGCACCTCCTTAGCCCATTCATCCGAAACACAGTTCACAAAACCCTCTTTCTTCACCAAGAAATTGGCAAATTTAAAAGGTTTAGGCCTATTATGCTTTATCGTATGGAAATTAACAATACAAGGCGTGTGATCAGAAACTCGGAACGGGTGAAATAACACAAAGGCATCTGGATAAGCATCTAAAAACTGAATGTTGCCCAATACACGATCAATCTTCTTTAGAATACCCACACCATGCTTTGGTTTTTGGTTCCAAGTAAATTGCATCCCATCACTTTTGAGATCTGGTCGAGACTTCACGGTCTCGAGTCGCAACCGGACTCGCAAACGCTGGTCTCGAGTTGTGCTGTTTGTGTGCGAGTGTTGTGGTCTCGAGTCGAGACTAAGGGTTCTCGACTCGCAACCCTGGTCGAGACAAGCAGATTGTAACAACTTTCCATAATTCCAGTTCATCCATTCCGTAATGTTAGCAAACAGATTTGGCAGTTTCACAATCAGATCAAATCAACAACATTCACAGTTTCATAACATCTTCAAACATGTTCATATACGTTCATATCATATTCAAGAACAACCATTTACCAACATGCAGAACATATGATCGGATTCATGTGATTAACCAAGTTATAAACTATCATGCAACCTAACTCATAGTCACAAATCATAACATCACAGCCGACTAACAACCATACACTCAAACCGATTAGCATATTACCAATCCATGTTAATCATACAATCTTAGCATCATTCAACCCTTGTATAGCATCTAAACACATGAACCGAATACCTAGTATTATCAATCAATATTACTAGTATAAAACCCTAGTTTATACATGACAAGATCACCTAGCATGGCAACTAGATAACAATGAAATACTAACCAGAAGTATGATTCGACAAGCTAATCAATATTACTAGTATAAAACCCTAGTTTATACATGACAAGATCACCTAGCATGGCAACTAGATAACAATGAAATACTAACCAGAAGTATGATTCGACAAGCTTGATCGTGAAAAAAGGCTTCGAGGGAAACAAGGGCTGCCTTCGGTTCGGTTAGAGAGAGTGTGTGTTCTAGGGTTTGTGTGTGTGCTAGGATGTTTTGCAAGTTGTGAGAATGTTACTAACATTCTAGGTATAATTCGGTTAAGGGAGGGATGGGCCGAACCCAACTTGGGCTGCCCATTCGGTTCAAGCTTAAGGAATGCGGCCCAACCAGGCTTGTGTGCATTATGCGGTCGAGTGAGTCTTGTGCGGTTCGGTTCATGTAAACACATAAAACAAAACATTCCCGTAACATGTAACATTATCACGAAATCACCAACAGTTCATATAGTTAACACGTAATACAAGAAACGGTTAAATACGAGTTGTCACATTATCCCCATCTTAAAAGAAATTTCGTCCCGAAATTTGGTACGCACTCACTGAGGAAGCTAAGTAAGTTGTATCGTTCACTGATTTTCCTGGGGTGTCACATCCTCCCCCCGTTGATCTGGAATTTCGTCCCGAAATTCCGCAGTAGTAGCTTCAGCCTCAGTAGTGGTTGTATTGGTTCCGAATAACTGGGGATACTTTTCTGTCATCTGGTCTTCGCGTTCCCAGGTGTACTCTGGGCCACGTTTGGAGTTCCAACGAACTCGGACAAGAGGGATTCTCTTGTGTTTGAGGACCTTAACATCCCGGTCCGTGATTTCTACAGGTTCCTCGACGAAGTGCAACTGTTTGTCGATAGTGAGCTCTTTCAAAGCAATTATGAGGGTCTCATCTGACAAGCATTTCTTCAGATTCGACACATGGAATACGTTGTGAACTGCCCCGAGTTCAGCTGGTAGGTTTAGCTTGTAGGCCACTTTGCCAATTTTCTCAATGATTTCAAATGGTCAGACGTACCGTGGATTTAGTTTGCCCCGTTTGCCAAAACGTACCACACCCTTCCAGGGTGAGACTTTAAGTAAAACCCGGTCCCCGACCTGAAATTCCAATGGCTTTCTACGCTTGTCCGCGTAGGCTTTCTGACGGTCACGTGCTGCCGCCATGCGTTGTCGTATTTGTGCAATCTTTTCCGTGGAGTCCACTACAATCTCTGGACCCGTGGTCTGACTATCCCCCACCTCTGCCCAACAGAGAGGTGACCGGCATTTACGCCCGTACAATGCCTCGAATGGAGCGGCTTGTATGCTGGTGTGATAACTGTTATTATATGAGAACTCCACCAAAGGGAGGTGCTTTTCCCAGCCGTTGCCGAAATCAATAACACATGCCCGAAGCATGTCTTCAAGAGTTTGGATCGTTCGCTCAGACTGCCCATCTGTCTGAGGGTGATACGCTGTACTCATGTCTAACCGTGAGCCGAAAGATTTATGCATCGCTTGCCATAGCTCTGACGTGAATCATGCATCCCGATCCGAAATGATGGAGGTGGGCACCCCGTGCCTTGAGACTACTTCCTTCAAGTATATGTCTGCTAGTGTGGAAAACTTGTCCGTTTCTTTGATTGCCAAGAAGTGGGCAGTCTTGGTGAGTCGATCCACGATCACCCAAATAGTATCGTTCCCACGCTGAGATCTAGGCAGGCCTGTAACAAAATCCATGGAAATTTCCTCCCATTTCCACTGTGGTATCTTTGGTTGCTGAAGTAAGCCTGCTGGTTTCTGATATTCTGCCTTGACTCTTGCACAGGTCAAACATTTGCCGATATAAGTGGCAATGTGGGCCTTCATGCTAGGCCACCAATAAGTAGTTCTGATGTCCTGGTACATTTTATCTGACCCTGGATGTACCGAGTAGCGAGACTTGTGCGCTTCGTCCATCACAAGTTCGCGTAGACCGCCATACAGTGGGACCCAAATACGCCCCGTTACGTAGTAGGCGCCGTCTTTCTTTTGTTCCATTCGTTGCCTTGAGCCGCGTAAGGCTTCAGCCTTGACGTTTTCGGGTTTTAATGCTTCTATCTGAGCAGTTCGTATCTGTGCAGGAAGACTAGACTGAATAGTGAGCTGCAAGGCTCGTACGCATCTAGCTAGAGTGTCCTTCCGACTGAGGGCATCAGCCACAACATTGGCTTTGCTTGGATGGTACTTGATGGCGCATTCGTAATCATTAAGTAACTCGACCCACCGTCGTTGACGCATATTCAATTCCTTCTGCTTGAAGATATGCTCGAGACTCCTGTGATCGGTGTAAATTGTGCACTTGGTACCGTACAGGTAGTGTCGCCATATCTTAAGCGCAAAAACAACAGCTCCCAGCTCTAAATCGTGCGTCGTGTAGTTTCGTTCATGAACCTTGAGTTGGCGCGAAGCGTAAGCAATGACCTTGTCGCACTGCATTGATACACATCCAAGACCCTGAATGGATGCATCATAGTAGACTACGAAGTCGTCCGTGCCCTCTGGTAATGAGAGGATAGGTGCACTGCAAAGTCTATCCTTTAAGTGCTGAAAAGCAGTTTCCTGAGTATTACCCCAACGGTAGGTGACACCCTTCTGTGTCAGTAGTGTAAGCGGCTGAGCAATCTTTGAGAAATCCTTGATGAACCGTCTGTAGTATCCCGCCAAACCCAAGAATTGGCGTATTTCCGTTGGTGTATGCGGTGCAGGCCAGTTCCTGATCGAATCTACCTTGGATGGATCAACATGAATCCCATCCTTGTTTACCACGTGGCCTAGGAAATGGACTTCACGAAGCCAGAAGTCACATTTCGAGAACTTGGCGTACAGCTGTTCCTTTCGAAGGGGTTCCAAGATAAGACGCAGATGCTGCTCATGTTCCTCCTGACTCTTGGAGTAGATCAGAATGTCGTCGATGAATACAATCACAAAGTTGTCAAGATACGGTTTGCATACTCTGTTCATCAGATCCATAAATACGGCAGGCGCGTTCGTTAACCCAAATGGCATGACAAGAAGCTCGTAGTGACCATAGCGAGTTCTGAATGCGGTTTTGGAGACGTCCTCATCCCGGACTCTCAGTTGATGATACCCTGACCTCAAGTCTATCTTGGAGTAGTAGCACGACCCTTGCAACTGGTCGAATAAGTCGTCTATGCGTGGAAGAGGATAACGGTTCTTCACCGTCACCTTGTTGAGTTCACGGTAGTCGCTGCACATCCTGAAAGTGCCATCCTTCTTTTTCACGAAAAGTACTGGAGCTCCCCAAGGCGATGAGCTTGGACGAATAAAGCCCTTTTCCAAGAGCTCTTGTAGTTGCTTCGACAGTTCTTCCAGTTCGGTTGGAGCTAAACGATACGGTGCTCGAGCTATGGGTGCTGCTCCAGGAGCGAGCTCGATTTGAAATTCGACCTGACGATGAGGAGGTAAACCAGGTAAATCTTCAGGAAACACCTGAGGAAAGTCGCGTACAACTGGAATGTCCTCTAATCTCTTTTCCCTCGCTGATGCATCAGTAACGAGTGCCAAAATAGCGGTGTGACCCTTGCGCAAACATTTCTGCGCCTTCAAGAAAGAGATGATGCCAACCACAGCACCACTCTTGTCGCCTTGAACTTCGAGAGGTTCTTGACCAGAACGTGGAATACGAACAATCTTCTCTTTGCACAAAATCTCTGCATGATGTTGGGATAACCAGTCCATCCCTATAACGATATCGAAGCTTCCCAAGACTATGGGAATAAGGTCAATGGAGAAAACTTGATCGGCTAAGACAATATTGCAACCCCTGACTACCTGCGTGGCTTCTAGACTCTTACCATTTGCTAATTCTACTACATGTTTGGTGGTTAAGAGTGTTGGTGCACGTTTTAGCAATTTACTGACTTTTAGCGATATGTAACTTGTATCAGCACCCGAATCAAACAAAACAGTAACATAAATATCGTCGAGAAGAAACTTACCCATAACCACATTGGGATCATTCCTTGCGTCGCCCTGACCTAGCACGAAAGCACGACCCCTAGCTTCGTTGCCATTGTTGTTGTTGTTTCCCCCGTTGTTGTTGTTCCCGTTGCCCTGGTTATTGTTGTTGCGATTCTGGTTCTGGTTCAACTGAGGGCAATCACGTTTGAAGTGGCCTTCAGCCCCACACTGGAGACATCCCTGGTTTCCACGCTGTGGCTGCTGCTGCTGGTTCTGTGGAGCTGGCGGTGGGAGTTGCTGGTTCTGATTTGCTGGTCGTGAGCTTCTACAATCCTTGGCCTCATGACCCATCTTGAGGCGTCTTTGACAACGTTCCCTGCGACATCTTCCACTGTGGTGTTTGTTGCACCTACTACACCATGGGTGAATTCCCCGATATCCACCCTGTCCCTGACTGCCTGATGATTGCTGATTCGGACTCTGGTAGTCATTTGCCTTGCGCTGCTGTGCTTGAGACTGAACAGAAACTGATCCCTTGCTGGAATCCCCATCCCATTTTCTCTTGTTGTCGCTAGGTGTACCAGAAGTAGTGACAGCGGTAGTGGTAGCACTGATGCCTTTGGGCAGCTTGTTCTATTCCACCGCCTGATCCGTAAGGCGATGAGCAAGACGCTGAATGTCTTGGATATTGTCGAGGTTTGCCGATGTAACATGGCTCTGAATTTCTGATGCTAGACCCTTGAGGTACAACTCGATACGCTTGATTGGAGGGTCCACCATGGTTGGACACAAGATGGCCAGTTCGTTCGATCGTTTCGTATAAGCCTCGATTTCTGACCCCGTCATCTTCAGATGGTAAAGCTCATCTTCCAACTTGTGGATGTCATCACGCGTACAGTATTCTCGCTTGATGAGTTCCTTAAAATCGTTCCAAGGGGTGGCGTTAGCAGCTGCCAACCCTAGAATCTGAACTTGCGCGTTCCACCAGGTTAGCGCGATTCCTTCCAACGTACCAGTGGCGTACTTGACCCTGCGAGCCTCAGGGCATTCACACATCTCAAATACCGACTCGAGCTTCTCAAACCAATGGAGTAGTCCCACTGCTCCCTCCGTGCCACTGAACGTGCTTGGACGACAGTCCATGAAGTTCTTGAAAGTGCAAACTGGTTGTGGTGCATGTTGACCTATTGTGTACGAATAGGGCAAAGTTAAACACAAGAGTTGGTTTAGGAGTGTAGGATCTAAAGATCCTAGTGTGAGTTATGACTACGGGATATACCTCCTGCTTGTGCGGCTGCAAATGCCGCAGCAACTTGTTCGTTAATGAGAGCCGTCAACTGGGCTTGAGTCATGTTAATTCGTCCAGACATGATCTTCATAGCAAAGATAACATCGGTAAGAGAGAGGTTCGCGTAAAGTGCGATGACAGAAGAGTGTAAGCACATAGGTATTCTCATGTAATAGGGTCATGTGTATCTAGGCATACTACGAGCAAAGTTCTATATAGTTCTAGCATGTAGGCAATAAACATAAACCATATTACCTAGGATGTCGAGTCTTGCACGTGGAGCGAAGCGTCGTTGTGGATCGTTGAGAGCACTGTTCTGGTTATAGTCTGGTTTTAATAAAAACGTTTTCCCCATATTAAAACCAAGTTCTCTATAACCAATGGCTCTGATACCAATCTGTCACACCCCCAAAATCCACCCGCGGAGTACCACCGCTTGGAGGCGTGACATGACCAGGATCAAGCCATCAATCATATCAAACATAGTGCATAATAGTTAAAGTAGTTCATAAAACCCAATTCAATACGATTAATGTTCAAACCAAACTTTGTGTAAGTAGCGGAAGCATGTAAGTAAAACCCACATAAATAATAATGTATGAAATGTCATAAGTGTTTAGCAAGCATTCACGATCCATGTCCCACAACGACCTGCTCCTCCCTGTGCAAGCTCCATATGTACCTAAGGTCCTGCAAGGCATGCAGCAGAGAGTCAACAACTAGTTGAGCGAGTTCACAGAGTATAGTTTAGTAATTGTAACAATATGAGTAGCATTATGTTCGTTCGTTAAGTCATGTATCGTATTAGTTTCCATCGCGGCCTCCCAGGCAGGTATGCGAAGATATTAGGGGATGTTTTTCCCAAGTATTCTAGACTAGGTTTATTTGTATCGCGGCCCCCAGGCAGGTGTGCGAAGATTAGTAAATTTAGTTCGCGGCCTTCCTAAGGCAGGTATGCGAACTCACCTTGGTTTGCTCGGCAGATACACAGAAAGTTCGAGTAAGCTATAGGGTGATCAACCACGTCCTAGCATGGTTATCATACAAGTCAGGTTCGTATTCGAATATAGCACATAGGTTCTACACGTATTGTGGCAAATATAATCATGGCATACACAAGTATTCATAGCAGTCCAATAGCAGTCACGTAAACAAGTCCAAGTATCCGGCCCAATCGGTTGGGCTCGTGACAGTGCAAGTCCAATAATAATGTGCAAGTGTTCACGGTCTCGAGTCGTACTGGTTTCGAGGTCTCGAGTCGCAACAAGGGCGGTCTCGAGTTGTCATGGTCTGGTCGAGACTTCACGGTCTCGAGTCGCAACCGGACTCGCAAACGCTGGTCTCGAGTTGTGCTGTTTGTGTGCGAGTGTTGTGGTCTCGAGTCGAGACTAAGGGTTCTCGACTCGCAACCCTGGTCGAGACAAGCAGATTGTAACAACTTTCCATAATTCCAGTTCATCCATTCCGTAATGTTAGCAAACAGATTTGGCAGTTTCACAATCAGATCAAATCAACAACATTAACAGTTTCATAACATCTTCAAACATGTTCATATACGTTCATATCATATTCAAGAACAACCATTTACCAACATGCAGAACATATGATCGGATTCATGTGATTAACCAAGTTATAAACTATCATGCAACCTAACTCATAGTCACAAATCATAACATCACAGCCGACTAACAACCATACACTCAAACCGATTAGCATATTACCAATCCATGTTAATCATACAATCTTAGCATCATTCAACCCTTGTATAGCATCTAAACACATGAACCGAATACCTAGTATTATCAATCAATATTACTAGTATAAAACCCTAGTTTATACATGACAAGATCACCTAGCATGGCAACTAGATAACAATGAAATACTAACCAGAAGTATGATTCGACAAGCTTGATCGTGAGAAAAGGCTTCGAGGGAAACAAGGGCTGCCTTCGGTTCGGTTAGAGAGAGTGTGTGTTCTAGGGTTTGTGTGTGTGCTAGGATGTTTTGCAAGTTGTGAGAATGTTACTAACATTCTAGGTATAATTCGGTTAAGGGAGGGATGGGCCAAACCCAACTTGGGCTGCCCATTCGGTTCAAGCTTAAGGAATGCGGCCCAACCAGGCTTGTGTGCATTGTGCGGTCGAGTGAGTCTTGTGCGGTTCGGTTCATGTAAACACATAAAACAAAACATTCACGTAACATGTAACATTATCACGAAATCATCAATAGTTCATATAGTTAACACGTAATACAAGAAACGGTTAAATACGAGTTGTCACACCCAGTCTCTAAGACTCAATTTCCCTAGTCTCTAAGACTAAATCTCCCAGTCTCTAAGACTAAAATTTTCCCCAGTCTCTAAGACTGAACCTCCCTCAGCTTCTAAGACTGAACCTCCCTCAGTCTCTAAGACTGAACCTCCCTCAGCTTCTAAGACTGAACCTCCCTCAGTCTCTAAGACTGAACCTCCCACAGTCTCTAAGACTGAACCTCCCTCAGCCTCTAAGACTGAATTATAAATATTAGTTTTGAAATGTGTTTTGTGCCCTTTTGTTTGTAAAAATATTTGTTTCCCTGGATCTGGACATTTTGTGTATGCAATGTAAACACATTTGACAATGTTTTCGTGAGAGCCCTAATGATCGTAGTCTAGACTCGAGAAAGAATCCTAGTTCGCTATGATCGAAGCTCTGATACCAAGCTGTCACACCCTGACTTTTGCGGAAGCGTGGTTATTTGGTGTGACTTCTTAATACCATAGCATTCAATCATAACAACGCTATATGATAAAACATGAGATGTTCATCCATTAATTAAGTTTAGAAAATACCACAACATACTTGTCTTGAAAACATCGACACCAAATTAAGTTATAAATAATAACACGTTCAAATGAGTTCACAAGGACTCGACAAAAGAACTTAAACAAACCCGAGCTTGTATCCCGTCCAGGATTAGAATACATCCCCTAAACTCTACGACCACGGATGACATCTTTTATTTATACGCAGCTTGAAACACATGCAACACTTGCCAGATCCACTAGTTCCCTGAAATACATGTAATTTAAAAACATCAACAAAAGTTGAGCGAGTTCATATGAATGTGTATAACCTTTAAAGTATGTCTTGTATGAATGAAAGTCCCTGGTATGTAGCAGTATGGAAAAACAAATCACCAATGGGTTGCAAAGCCAATGGTATGTGTGAAAATGGTGCAGGAAGACTCAAACCTAGCAAATTTGTCTCCGGGATGAAGACATAGTCACCACATGGGCCACCCTGGTCCACATGGGTGTGGGCTCGCTACACCCAAATAGATCTATCACTCATGTCTGTTGGTCCTACAATGAGGATTAATGGCCTTAGTGTCATAGCCACCACTCACATGATCGCGCAGTAAAACCCTCCTTAAGCTAATCATACCATGTATAAAGCGTTCGTAATAATCGTAACATGTATTTCACCCCCGGAGTATAAAACTGAAAATAGTTAAAAGAAAAGGGGGACATGAACTCACAGTAGTGCGTCTTGTATCGGCAACTCAAAATCTTCGCAGCTATTCACGACTACCTACAGTGTACTAATGTCTATTAGACGAACAGATCGTGCCTTGGCTTAGAGTTTAACGTTTTGAGTTGCGTTTCTTATGTCTCCAAGTATTATTCCAAGTTATAATTATTTGTTAAGATAATTAATATTTCAACTTAAATTATATTTAGTGTTTAGAATAATTGTTAAATCAATATTTTTGGTACTAATACTTCACAAGTATTTTAACTCCGTATTTCCTTCCCAAGGATGGGGTATTTATACATGTATATTGTAGTTCCGATATATTTTATTTTTAAGTCCCACTTAGAAAATATATATTACTTATTGTCAAAAATAATGTATTCCCAAGAAAATATATATTTTTCCCAAAAAATTATATATCTTCTAAATATACTAGGAAAATATATATTTTTATCTTCCAAAAATATAATATATTTTATCTTTGTTGAAAATATGATATAGCTTAGTAATATTCACAAAAATCACATTTTCACCTCTTCCATTTCCCAAAATAATATTTACCAAAATATATTGTAACGATAAATTCCGGAATATATCATAAGTTACGTTTTCGCGTTTGGTTTCACAATATCGAGTGTGTAACTTAAATATTTATTCCTTGTAATTTTTGGTATTATTTTGGAGTTATAATTTTCATGGTATTTGTTAAGATATATTATTTTACCCTTAAAATAATATAACTAATCCACAAATCATACAAGTATTCACACAAGTGTCTTAATATAAAATATATATTTATCCATTTTTATTTACAAAAACCAACCTCCAATACTTGTATTTTCTTTACAAAAATCTATGGCAAAGTTTATATTTGAAAAACAAGGTTAAAATACACTTGTAAATACTTGTTAGAAAATATTTTTCTAAGTGTTGCAATTTTTAGAAAATTTCGCCATAGTTTCCCCTAACAATGGAGGTGTCCATGCTATTTAACATATCATTTTCTTTTTCAAAAATCATCCAAACAATCAACAACAAATCACTAATCATGTTACACTTACCAAGTGCAAAAACAATACACTTTACATAGTAACATGAACTTGATCTTTCATAAAAGTGTGTAGTAACTTGGTAAAGTATTTAGTAGCCGTTGTTACCCTCTAAAGTGGGTTTATTTCCTTAAAAATCCCATTCTTAAAGAATTTAAGTGTTTACAACTTGTAAACACATTTTGCAAAAATGTTTATTTATAACATCTTCTTGTTTTAAAAGTATCTCTTCACTTGTATTGTTACCAAAAATAGTGTAGGTTTAATAAAAATCATAATCTTTCAAAAATCACATTTTTAACTTGGTTCTTTTAGAACAATCATTCACAAGTCTTGGATTTGCAAGATTATTAACTTACTTTTTATTACTTTTTCAAGAAATCACTTCATCATCAAGTTCATGTCCTAATAAGAAGATGATCATTTTATGTAATCACATAATCACCTCTTATCTTGTTAGATCATGTTTTTAATCATAATCTAACAAGTTTCACATGATGATCGACATCATATTACCAAGAAATCAACAAGAAATCATCAACATATACCAAACAACATCATACTAACAATATTTCATCATATTTTCATCTTTATGTTTTAAGATTCAAGTTAAAGTCTTTTAGTGTTCTTGTATAAATCAACATACTATGACCTTTTAACCATCAAAAATATGAAGTAAACAAAGATTAAAGAATCTTACTACTAGCTTGAAGCTAGGGAAGAACAAGGTTGAAAATGTGGTGGATAAAAGCACACAAGAGAGGTCCTTCAAGTTCCGTGAGCACCGAGCCTCCTGAATCACCTTGGTACACCTTGTGATAACCTTGGATTGGATTGGATTGAACCGAAAATGGTGGTGTGTGGGTAAGGGGGGTCGGCCGTAGCTTTGAGTGGGAGAGGGAGAGGTAAGAAGTGTTGGTGATTAAGTGAAGAAGATGAGTTCTTATAATCCTCTAATTCTAATGTCCATTGGTCATTGTGTTCCTCATAGTACAAGCCATATCTTCATCAAATCCAGTAGAAGATTACTAGAGATTTAGGAAGATTTACAAATCTTGGGTGTGGGGCCATGCTATGAGCCATAAATAATACATGGGGGGGGGGGGTTAATTGTAATTTGAATGGTAAATAAGTTAATTGGTGGAAGGTTAAAGGTAATATCTAATGTTTAGTGTGTAGGATGCTTTATGTAATATGTTTAAGTGTTCGGGAACCATAACTAGCTCAGAAAAATAAAAACAATGCTTCTAGCAATATTTTAGTGTTCCGGGTAATGTCCGGTTGTTCGGTTAAATACCGGTTCATTAAAGTGTCAAGTTATACCGTATAGTGTCTTTTATGTAACTTTTTGTGACACTTTCAATTCCCGACACTTAGGAAAGCATACAGGACCATCTTGCCATATTTTTGCACATTACTAACATGTTAAAATGCTGAATTTTGATGTTTTAGTGCAGAATTCTGCACTTTGAGTGGGTTTTAGGCACTTTCCGGCACCTAAAGTATCACCTAGTGATGCAGTTTTATGGTCCTTACTTCCCTACACTCCATACTAGTGTAGTACCTTGTCTCTGGCTCATACTGGGCCTCAAAACACTATCTGTCTATGTATTAGCACTTGTCAGTATATTTCCAAGTTATCCGCTAACTGTGCTAACTGTGCTTTGTGCATCAAGTATGTCACTAAAGTTTGTATGTAATAAATGGTGTGACAGTATGAAATATGATGCACATGTATGTATGATACAGAAATCATAAAGCAGTTTATATCATCAGTTGTAATCAAGCACAGTCATTAAGCACAAATTTAATATTAAATAATTGTACGGATACCTGTATTTGTGAGGGTTGTCACATTTGATGTTACATACGTTCTCTATCAAAACACAATGCACCAACGCTTAAACTCTTTTACAAATGCTAACCGCTCTCGCATGTTATACGTGACTAGTTGAATGCTTGTTTGCTAGTTTACACAGTGATGACTTGCCCTACCACCCTTTGCAACGATAGTACTATTGTTTGGACTCAACATCTGTTTATTCGGGGGTTGTTAAGGTTTACTTACTTTACATGCTCACTTCGGTGGACACGTATCGCGCACACTTTACTCGTAGTCATGTTGGTTAGCTTGTATCATTGTCGATAGCTTACTTGGTTCACCCCTTTACGTGTTATATGTTGGTTATGCGTAAACCCTTTATTACTATACTTATGCAAACTTGTGTACTCACCTTTACATTATTGTATTGACTTTTATTTTAACGTATGTGACAGGTTGATGGATTACTGCTGGAAATGGTTTAGGAATGCTAGAAACCCACCTAAACTTAAATGCAAATTTTGTTAAGTTTTGTTTTGTTGCTTGAGAATTTCTGAATTTCGTTTTGACTTATGTGAGGATATTGTTTGATTGTATTGGAAATTAAACCTTTTAAATATTGTCACAATTAGTCGTTATGGATTCTCTTGAGCAACCTATTCGCATCATGCCACATCCCAATGATTCCGCCATTGGTTGGGGTGTGACACGCCCCAACCCTCCGACAACCACGAGCATCACCACCCCAACCCATAGATCTGAACGCATTGTAGATATTAACCTCAGATCTACGCAACCTCCACTTAATCAAAAAACCCCCACCTTTTCTCACCAGGAAGTAATGGCGGTATCAACCGAACCACTCTCAACAACCTCTACAACACTCCCACCACCTCATTGTCACCGATCAACCGAACCACTCTCAACAGCACCTCCGACACTCCCCGGTAACGTATTCGAGCCCTAAATTTTGTGTTGAAATTGAACTTGTTTGGTTGAATATTCGAGTAAATGAAGCCGGAATGATGGTTGTTAAGAATCAGAGCGATGGTTGATGGTGGTGTTTTCTCGACATACAAAACCCATAGCCGGGTTGGGTGGGGACGTTTTAGGGTTTTCCAATTTGGAAAAACAAATTGATTGGCTGGATTGATGGTGGCAGTGTACATGTTTGTAGGCCTTCTTCTTCCGAAGTTCGTCACTGGCGTCTGACTATAGGCTAATAAGGAGGGTTGATTTCGATTAAGCGGCTGTGATGACTGAGTTTAGGAGCGTTGCTTGGTTAAGTCACGAACTAGATGGAGGCTGTGGTGTGATAGATCTGGTGTTGGTGGCGGCTGATTTGGTGGTGGTGGTTATGGTGAAAGAAGAAAGGGGAAGTGAAAGAATGGAAAAAAGTAAGAGATAAGTGGGTTTTTAATCTTTTCTTTAATTTAGTTGGTAAAATGATTAAACTACCCTGACTGGTCAGCTTAGCTTAAAATTTTAATCTAGTTAGTGCAAAATGACCTAGGGTGTAATGAGTTTTCTAAATAAAGGACTGTGGCTATAATTATTGAAGTTAAAGGTCACCATTGCAATCCGGTACAAACACAAAGGACGAAAACTGTAATTTACCCTTTTATATATAAGTATACAAGTTTGGGAATCATATGTAAATTAGTGAAAGATAGATGTGTGTTAAATGTTAAAAACCCAAACTTAATAAGACAAAAGATCAAATACAAATAACTTTAACGTACAAAACGTACGAACTGAAGGTTTTGCTGGAAAAAAACGCAGTGACATTTTCGTAATTATTAGTAGTTATCAAAATTACTCTACAAATGATCCTCTAGAGTAATTTTGATCTTGTAGAGTAATTTTGTAAAATGTTCTTGTAGAGTAATTTTGATCTTGTAGGGTAATTATCAAAATTACTTTACAAGTGTATGAAAATTACTCTGTATCAAAATTACTCTACAAGTGAATCAAAATTACTCTGCAAGTTTATCAAACAACATACAATTCAAAATTACTATACAACTGATCCTGTAGAGTAATTTTGTAAAATGTCTTTATAGAGTAATTTTGTAAAATGTTTTTTTTGTGGGGGGGGGGGGGTAGGTTTTTTTAAGGGTTTTTGGGGGTTCTTTATCTGTAACACCCCAATCGCGTAATATACAACAACACGCGATAGAAATATTGGAGAGTCACGTTACAAAATGTTTCATAACACATGGCTCTTAAGGTTTTGTTTTATTGAGTTAATTGTTTACATTGTTTTGGAGAATACAAATAATACACAACAATTGTTTTGCAGGTTTTAAAGTCACTAAGGCCCAAGTCCACCCTATGTGAAGCCTGCTCAAAGTCAAACATAAGTTCCTGAAACATATGTGAAAGTAAAACGTCAGCATAAAAATGTCTGTGAGTAACATAGGTTTTAGTGACGAAGAATCATGGCTTATAATGTTAAAAGAAATGTTTGACTATTTCAAAAGTAGGCTTATAATGTTAAAAGAAATGTTTAACTATTTCAAAAGTGGCCATGAACCTTTATAAAAATGTTTTCTTTTGTAAAATCATATGAAAATCAAATGATTTAAAAAAAGTAATGCATGGTTAACTTAATAACCAAAATATGTCATGTCTTGTATAAAATGTGTCATGTCTTCTATAAAATATGCCATGTGTAAAACAATATCTTGCGTAAACCAAATGTCATGTGTAAAACTATGTCATGTGTAAACCAAATGTCATGTATAAAACAATGTCTTGTGTTAACCAAATGTCATGTAAACCAATGTCTTGTATGGGAAACAAAAAGGTCTTTGTTTAAACCATAGGAAATAATGTCTTGTATAACCAAAATGTCTTGTATAAAACAATGTTTTTGAATGAACAAAAGTTTTGTTTAATCAAAGGTTTTGTTTATAAATCAATGCTTTTATTGTGTAAATATATATATGGATTGTTAGCGAATACATTCATGAAGCCTTATTACATATTTCCTTAACCCCTAAAGTTAATTACATATTTCCCCTTCCTAAAGAAGCCTTATCTCTCATGTTACAAAAGATGGCTTCAAACCCTGAGTTTAAGTTTCATAGACATTGTTCAAAACAGAAGATTATCAACGTTTCTTTTGCTGATGACCTTTTTGTGTTTGTAAATGGGGATGTTGGTTCGGTTCAGCTTATTCGGAATGTATTGGAGAAATTCTCTAGTGTATCGGGCCTTGTTCCTAGCTTGCCGAAAAGTACAATATTCTTCTGCAATGTTCCAGGTCATGTTAGATTGGAGATTCTGAGTATGTTTCCGTTTCGGGAGGGTTCTCTCCCGGTCCGCTATCTTGGGGTTCCCCTAATCTCTACTAAACTCTCATTTAGAGATTGTCGAGTGCTAGTGGAACGCATGGAGAGAAAGGTTGATAATTGGATGTCTAAATCGTTATCATTTGCAGGGAGGTTGCAGCTTCTCAATTCAGTTCTTGCAGCTATGTATACGTACTGGGCCTCGGTCTTTATTTTGCCAATGCGTATTGTGAAGGATTTGGAAAAGAGAATGAGAAGATTTCTTTGGAATGCGGGGGCGCCTGGGAATGTTCGGTCGAAAGTCGCTTGGAAAGACATTTGTATGCCTAAGGATGAGGGTGGTCTTGGTATCCGTAGTATCTCAGATGTTAACAAAGCCCTTATGATGTCGCATATTTGGAGTATCATAACCAACCGTGAATCTCTTTGGGTTAAATGGATCCATTCTTACAAGTTGAAAGGCAAAAACTTTTGGGAGGTTCAAGGCCGTGGGAGTTTGACTTGGAGCTGCCGAAAGATTTTATCTATTCGTCCGTTGGTTAGACCTTATGTATTATGTACGGACGTTGATTGGTAGTGGTTCCCGGACAAATGCGTGGAGCGACAACTGGTGCTCGTGTAGTCCGATCCGTAATTTTATTACTCCTAGGAGAATAGCTCAAGCGGGTTTTGTGACATCTGTGCTTGTGATATCATTTTACAAACTCTGAACAATACAATATTAATAAAAGAGTGTGTTTTGATCCCAATGTTTGTCATTTATGTTTGGTTTTGTGCCCATGTTGATTTTTGATCGATTTTGAACTCTATATCGTTTTCTGGAAAGTTATACGCAAACTGATGCGTAAACACGATCAGTTTAACGCGACAAACACTCCGGAACATCATCATAAACTTAACATACCTTAAATAACCTTTACATAACCTAGAAATAAGTTTTAAAGGCTTTGGTATGGCAAAAACAAGTTTATTCGCTCTCAGGGACTATTTGCGTCAACTTGCGAAAGTCTGCCGTTTCGTAAGGCAACGTACAGTCCGGAACTTGATCATAAGTTAAACATACCATAAATAACCTAAACATGGCTTAGAAATAAGCTTTGATAGGTTCGGTGTGCAAAAACATGCTTACATGATCTTACAGGGACTAAAAGTGTCAAAAACGACGTAAGTTTGCATTTTCGCGCATATCTTACGTTCTGGACACATCTGGACATCCAAAATTTTTGTACACACTAAAATATTTTTATTTTAGTGATCGGCATGCAAAAATTCCATTCGTCGCTTAATTTGGTTCGTTTTCGCATCCGTTTGAGTTCCGTCGTAATTAACCGAACAACGCGATCGTACGACCAAACGAACCGACATCCGAGATGTTTTCGAGCATATTTCAGGTCCCCTACACTTTAACGACCTTGTGGAGCCTTGAAAATGACTTTACGGAGGTTAAAAACGTCAAAAACAAGCTTAAACACGTGCAGGGACCATTTCTGTCATTTTTGAAACTTTGCTGAATCAGACACATGGTAGCGTAGCGCAACCATCCCCTGCCTATTTCGTCGCGCTACGCGACGATCACATCTGGGCAGAAAGTTTGTTTTCAGCATCAGTTTGTAAATTCAGGGGCCAATCTTGCAATTTCTTTGTGTGGTAGCCAAGTTACCACCTCTCCAAGGCTTTGCACCTGCTCCTAACACTTGTATGGTTGTGATTCATTGCTTAATGGCTAAACAAACCACTTGTCATGATCTTGTTGATCACCAACAAGTATAAATAGTTGGCCAAACTCCTCAATTCTTTGCTCATTCCTCTCATTTCTCATCTCTTATCTGATTTGGGAGCTTTCTAATCTGCTTGGAACTTTATTCTTTGTAGAAAAGATAGCTAGGACCCTTTGTAAGTCTTCTTTCATGCTTGTTCTTTATGTTTAAGCAGAAAGTCAAACAGTTTGGCCAACAGTTTGACTTTCGGTTTTGACCATCAATTGGTCAAGTCAAAGTTCAATTGAACTTTGAAACGTGATTGTAATCACAATAGTTATAATCCTTCGTGGTTATAGCTGCTGATTACCACGTTAGCTAGTTGTAGTGTCGAGTCAAAGTTTCGGTCAACATGCGTTTTAGCACGCATTTTGCAACGAAACTACTTTAGGGTATCAAAACACCTTGTTTTGATACCAAATCAGTAGGTTAGACATGTTTTGACATGTCTAACTCGACACTATTAGTTTGTGCTTGTTTAGGGTCGTAAGGTAAGCGGTCTAAACAACCGCTTAGACTTTCGAACCCGACCCGTTTGGTCGATCTTTAGGATCCGACCAAGCTTAGTTAGTGATCATAGTTTCATAGGGAATAACCACTGAGGTTATACCATATGATCACATAGGATTGGTTAGTCATATGCTTGTTAGCTTGTATGCCCATAGGAAATGACCAAAATGCCCTTTTGAAGCATAAATCCGTATTTTGACTATGTGAACATAATTTTGACATGTAATCTGATTTAGTAACATGTTTAGGGATGATTGGGCATGTAAGACTTGACATAGCACATAGTTAACCATCCGATCATAGTTTTACGCTAACGACGCCTTATAGTAGCTTATGTTACCATAATGTGTCGAAACGGGTCAAAAGCACTTAGGTAGGCCTTCCAATCAGAATGTTGGGACAAATAAATCATACCATATGAGTTCAATTACTCATTTGATTTATAGAACCTCATTCTATCCTATCTCCCGATTTAGGAGCCGATTATTAACATAGTTACCTATACTAGGTGCCGATTGATTCTGTGACCCTTGGAGCTTAAATTGGTCTTATTCTCAAGACTAATTAGCAATCCCAAGTGAGTACATAGTTCCCCTCTTTTACCGTTTTCAAATACTTTGGGGTGATACACATGTACATACATGTTACTTTTGTGTATTTCATGCTTTTATGACATAAACATGCTACTTTCACCTAGTACATATATAGTACATGCTTTCCATTGTGTTTTGCTATGTATGTCAAGCATGCTAGCACATTGATTTGTTACACATTTGTTGCATATGTTTACTTAGCATATGTAACACATTGTTTTACATGACGTTTCTGCTATGTATGTTTACTGAGCATGCTAGCACATTGCTTTTACATGAACATTTCTACTAGGCATGTTTACTTAGCATTCCTAGTACATGGTTTTCACATGCTACATTGGTTATGACATTTGGTATGTTCAATCGGGACAATAATACATTCATTAACATTAGCTACGCCGCTCGGACTTATGTAATGGTACCATAGGAATTGACAACTCCCGTTTCCGACTTCCTGGGTTTGTTTGGAAGTTGGGGATGACAGAATCCGACTACATAACTTTAGATGAACCTTTAATTCGTTTAAGGGTTTGTCGCCACAGTCTCAAGGCTTGAATGTATGCGATTAACATTACTGCATAAATGTTTATAATCATAAAGCATTGTTTTTCTGCAAAGCATAACATTTGATTTAAACTTAGGTTTATTCAAAAACATGTTTTGTACATTTTCTATGGGGTTGAGTAACTTCTAGTTATTCACCATACATGACATTTGTTTTCACATTAGACATCATTACATAGTTAAGTAGAGGATTTCCTACTTGCTATGCATTTCATTGGTTTTACATGATACACATGACATTGTACATGGTTTACACATACACATATTGACATGGAACAAGACATTTTGGTTGGTTATTGATAAGTGACTTATGTAACGGGGCTATGTGTTATATGATAAAAGCATGGTGGATACGCCGCTGGTACTTCCTATATATAAGTGCTTTTATCATATTATACATCGTTGCGTTATATAAACCACTTGGGCAACACATGAAACATTTCATACATAAACATGACATTGTTTTACAAATTACATATTTTATACAAATTCACTTTTACTTGGTTATTCATTTAACCATGCATTATCATTTCATCATCATTTGATTTTCATTGATTTTCACATGGTTTTACAAAGGAAAACATTTTACAAGGTTCATGACTACATTTTATTAAACTCTCCTTTCAAATACAAGTCATGAATCTGCATAAACAAAACCTATATATCTCACAGGCATTTTTATGCTGACGTACCTATTTTTACATGTGTTTCAGGTGCTAATGCATGATGATGCTTGTACTTCACTTAGGCGGACTCGGGCCTTAGTGACTTAAAAGACAGTTATTATGTTAGTTTAGTTTGAACTCAAAGACAATGTAACTTAAATTTTAATAATACATAACTTTAATTGCCATGGTTGTTGAAACAATAATTCTGTCGCCACTCACCTCCCCGGCGTTTCCGCCGCGGTTTGTTGTTTTACGCGGCCGGGGTGTGACAGAAGAGTTGGTATCAGAGCCAATGGTTATAGGGAATTAGGTTATTAGCAATGCTTTGACCTAGACTATAACTTTTTAGGACCCTAACACAAGTTTACTTGTGTTTAGATCTTAAAACAATACCCGTCACCTATCCTTAGGTGATTACCAAAACTTGAACACGATTTTGAAATCAATCATCTATCCTTAGATGATTTCTTTTGGCCTTGTGCCTTCCAATTTTTCAAAATCTCGTCAAAGTTTTGGGTCTAAATAATGTGAACACGTGCAAACTGGAAGAGTGAATGCCTGTACCCTGAGTTTTCTGTCTAAGGCTAGAGTGTTCGTACAAATCCGCAGTATCGGACCAGTCACTCTTACCTGGGAACTCTTGGGGTGAGTGTTCACTTATAGGCGAGCATGTCTTCGCGATACATTATTATGACTCATTTACTTTGATTTGTCACTGTGTGTTGTTTGTTTGCTTTGTGGTAACAAACAAATGACCACCTTCCTTGCTTTTTGTCAATTTTATTGTTATCTCATCTTTTCATCACAACATCTCACTCGTTTTCTCTCATGTTTCCTCTTTTAGAATGCCTCCTCGACGTAACGTTCCACAACCTGATGCCGAACTGGCAGCTATTATAGCACAGCAGATGGCTGCTATGCTACCTGGTCTCATAACTCAAATAAACCAAGCCACCAATAACAATGTTAATGCACCTGCTCCGTGCAACTTTAAACAGTTTAACTCGGCTAAACCGCTCAAGTTTAGTGGTACTGAAGGAGCAACTGGGCTTCTCCAGTGGTTTGAGAGTCTTGAGAGCACGTTTCGCCATGTTCAGTGTCCGAACAACCGTAAGGTCGAGTTTGCTTCGAGTGCATTCCAGAAGAGGGCTCTTACCTGGTGGAATGGGGTAATGAGAGACAGAGGTGCTGATGTTGCTTTGGGTCAGACTTGGGAGGAACTCAGGACTCTCATGATGAGAGAATTTTGTCCTCGACATGAGCAGAGGGCACTCGAAGATGAGTTCAATGATCTGAAGCAAGTCAGTGGTGAACACCGGGCTTACACTGACAGATATGAGGAGTTAAGCTTGCTCTGTCCGACTATGGTCACGCCTTTGGATAAGGCTATTGAGAGGTACATAGACGGTTTGCCAGATCCTGTTCAGGATATTGTAACTGGCAGTCACCCTACTACCGTCCGACAGGCCATTGAGCTAGCTGCTACCCTTATTGAATCCCAAATCAAGAAGGGTAAACTCCACAGGAAAGGTGACAAGAAGCAGAAACAGTCTGATAGCGCCAAGGAGAGTAAGGGCAAGAAGGCTGCTGAGTCTTCAAAGAAATCTAGGAAGCGTAAGGCTTCCAAGAATTTCGCGGTCACTGCTCAGACTAACCAGGCTGCTACCAATCAGGCAGCACAGAATCAGGCTGCACAACCTGCTGCCAAGAGGCAGTATGCGGGAAATACACCTCTGTGCAACAGATGTAACAGCCACCACCAGCCACAGATGCAATGCCGTATCTGCACGAATTGTGGCAAGTCTGGTCATCTTGCGAACACCTGCCGTTTTGTTCCTAATCTGAACCCAGCTGCACAGAACCCTGCCCAGAATCCTGCACGACCTCACTTTCCGCCTGGTTCATGTTTCAACTGTGGGGATCTGACCCACTATAGGAACAATTGCCCGAGGTTGATAAATGCAAATCAGGCACCAGCTCGTGGTAGAGCTTTTAATCTGAATGCAAATGAGGCGCGTGCGGATAACGAAGTGGTGAACGGTACGTTCCTTGTTAACAACCATCCTGCTTCTGTTCTATTTGATTCGGGTGCCGATAAGAGTTTTGTGTCCTTAGCATTTGAGCCTTTGCTTGCGATGACTAGAACAAAACTAGGAAAGCCCTTGACAGTAGAAGTAGCTAGTGGTGAACCTGTTGTCCTCGACTCGGTTCTTCGAAATTGCCAGTTGAATCTCGATAACAATCTTTTCCCTATCGACCTCACACCAATGCAACTTGGGAGCTTCGACATTATAGTAGGAATGGATTGGTTATCCAAGTACCATGCTGAGGTGGTATGTTTTGAGAAGTTGGTTCGTATACCGCTTTCGACTGGTTAGATCTTAGAAGTTCATGGGGAGAAACCCGTTAAACTCATGTCATGTACCCAAGCCCGCAAATATCTACGCAAGAAATATGTTGCTTTCTTAGCACATGTCGTAGAGGATAAAGGCAAGGGTAAGACAATCCAAGATATCCATGTTGTTCGGGATTATCCAGAGGTATTTCCTGAAGAATTACCTGGTTTACCCCCTGTGCGCCAAGTTGAGTTCCGCATTGATCTTGTACCTGGTGCAAATCCCATTGCTAAATCACCTTATCGTCTTGCACCGTCTGAGATGCAAGAGTTGTCTAAGCAGCTTCAGGAGCTATCTGACAAAGGATTCATCCGTCCAAGCTTTTCACCTTGGGGTGCTCCTGTCCTATTTGTGAAAAAGAAAGATGGATCTTTTAGGATGTGTATCGATTACCGTGAGCTTAACAAGCTTACCATCAAGAATCGATATCCCCTACCTCGCATTGATGATCTCTTTGATCAGCTACAGGGTGCTACATGCTTTTCAAAGATTGATCTACGTTCTGGGTATCATCAACTTCGAGTTCTCGAAGAAGATATTCCCAAGACAGCTTTCCGTACTCGATATGGTCATTATGAGTTTACTGTTATGCCATTCGGTTTAACAAATGCTCCTGCTGTTTTCATGGACTTGATGAATAGGGTTTGTAAGCCTTATTTGGACAAGTTCATTATCGTCTTCATTGATGATATTCTGATTTATTCTAAGACTCGAGCTGATCATGAGCAACATCTTCGTCTTACTATGGAGCTCCTAAAGAAAGAACAACTTTTCGCCAAGTTCTCCAAGTGTGAATTCTGGCTTAAGGAAGTTCAATTTTTAGGGCACATCGTCAACGAACAAGGTATTCATGTAGATCCCGCCAAAATCAGTGCGATTAAGGATTGGGATACTCCTACTACTCCTACCGAGGTTCGTTCATTTCTTGGTCTAGCGGGTTACTACCGCCGTTTCATAGAAAACTTCTCCAAGATTGCGGTTCCTCTCACTGCTTTAACTCAGAAAGGCAAACCTTTTGAGTGGGGATCCAAACAGGAAGAAGCTTTCCAGACCTTGAAACAGAAGCTTTGTGATGCGCCTATTTTATCTTTTCCCGAGGGTAACGACGATTTTGTCGTGTACTGTGATGCATCCAACTTAGGCCTAGGCTGTGTTCTTATGCAAAGAAACAAAGTTATATAGCCTATGCATCAAGACAGCTGAAAGTGCACGAGAAAAACTACACAACTCATGATCTTGAGTTAGGTGCAGTAGTCTTTGCTCTCAAAATCTGGAGACACTACCTTTACGGTACAAAGTGTGTAGTGTTTACTGACCACAAGAGTCTCCAACATATCTTCAATCAGAAAGAACTTAACATGAGGCAACGACGTTAGGTTGAACTCCTAAACGACTACGATTGCGAAATTCGCTACCATCCTGGTAAGGCGAATGTCGTGGCTGATGCATTAAGTCGTAAGGAACGTGTCAAGCTTCACTGTGTTCAGGTTCGATCCGACCTTCTCGCATAATTCAGGCTCAACATACTTGTGTTATACAAGACTTGATGGGTAAAGAGTTACCCTGTCATACTAATCCTAAGCTTGAACTGAGAGATTTTGGGATTTTCTATTACATGGGCCGTTTGTGGGTCCCAAGCATAGACAATCTTCGCACCTTGCTTATGGATGAAGCTCACAAGTCTCGTTATTCTATTCATCCTGGTGCAGACAAAATGTATAAGGATCTTCGAACCCAGTACTGGTGGCCGGGTATGAAGAAAGACATTGCCTTATATGTTTCAAAATGCCTTACTTGTCTTAAGGTTAAGGCAGAACATCAACATCCCTCTGGATTATTAGAGCAACCAGAGATTCCGGTTTGGAAATAGGAAAACATTTCTATGGATCTCATTACCAAGTTACCGCGCACTAAGAAGGGTCATGACGCCATTTGGGTTGTTGTTGATCGTCTTACAAAGTCAGCACACTTCTTGCCAATCCGTGAGAGTCTATCTGCTGACGATCTCGCCAAGATATATGTTGATGAGATTGTATCTCGACATGGTGTTCCTTTGAACATTATATCAGACAGAGATGCTCGATTCTCGTCTCGCTTTGGAGAACCATGCAATCTGCCATGGGTACTCAACTTCATTTAAGCTCAGCGTACCATCCGCAGACAGATGGTCAATCTGAGAGAACAATCCAGACACTGGAGGATATGCTTAGAGCGTGTGTGATTGACTTTGGTGGTAGTTGGGATTCGCATCTACCTTTGATCGAATTCTCTTACAACAACAGTTATCACTCTAGCATCAATATGGCTCCTTTTGAAGCTTTATACGGTCGAAAATGTCGTTCACCGGTCTGCTGGAATGAGATAGGTGAAGCTCAGCTTACTGGACCTGAACTCATTCTAGAGACTACAGATAAGGTCAAGAAGATTCGTGAAAACCTTCAGACAGCTAGAAGCCGTCAGAAGTGTTACGCGGATCGACGACGCAAGCCCTTGGAATTCCAAGTTGGTGATCACGTCCTACTCAAGGTATCCCCCTGGAAAGGTGTGATTAGATTTGGGAAGAAAGGAAAACTTGCACCTCATTATGTTGGACCATTTAAGATCGTTGAAAGAATCGGAAAAGTAGCCTACAGACTTGAGCTACCTCCTGAACTTGGAAATGTTCATCCAACATTCCACGTGTCCAATCTCAGAAAGTGTTTAGCTGATGAGAACCTCCACATACCACTTGATGAAATTCGTGTTGATAATACAATGCACTTCGTTGAGAAACCTGTGGAGATAGTGGACCGTTCGTTTAAACAGTTGAAAGGCAAGCGGATTAAATTGGTCAAAGTTCGCTGGGAATCTAAACGTGGCCCAGAGTTTACTTGGGAACGTGAAGATCAGATGAAAGCGAAATATCCGCATCTATTCTCACAAGTTTCCTCTAAATAAATTTCGGGACGAAATTTCCTGAAATAGGGGAGACTGTGGCATCTGTGCTTGTGATATCATTTTACAAACTCTGAACAATACAATATTAATAAAACAGTGTGTTTTGATCCCAATGTTTGTCATTTATGTTTGGTTTTGTGCCCATGTTGATTTTTGATCGATTTTGAACTCTATATCGTTTTCTGGAAAGTTATACGCAAACTGATGCATAAACACGATCAGTTTAACGCGACAAACACTCCGGAACATCATCATAAACTTAACATACCTTAAATAACCTTTACATAACTTAGAAATAAGTTTTAAAGGCTTTGGTATGGCAAAAACAAGTTTATTCGCTCTCAGGGACTATTTGCGTCAACTTGCGAAAGTCTGCCGTTTCGTAAGGCAACGTACAGTCCGGAACTTGATCATAAGTTAAACATACCATAAATAACCTAAACATGGCTTAGAAATAAGCTTTGATAGGTTCGGTGTGCAAAAACATGCTTACATGATCTTACAGGGACTAAAAGTGTCAAAAACGACGTAAGTTTGCATTTTCGCGCATATCTTACGTTCTGGACACATCTGGACATCCAAAATTTTTGTACACACTAAAATATTTTTATTTTAGTGATCGGCATGCAAAAATTCCATTCGTCGCTTAATTTGGTTCGTTTTCGCATCCGTTTGAGTTCCATCGTAATTAACCGAACAACGCGACCGTACGACCAAACGAACCGACATCCGAGATGTTTTCGAGCATATTTCAGGTCCCCTACACTTTAACGACCTTGTGGAGCCTTGAAAATGACTTTACGGAGGTTAAAAACGTCAAAAACAAGCTTAAACACGTGCAGGGACCATTTCTGTCATTTTTGAAACTTTGCTGAATCTGACACATGGTAGCGTAGCGCGACCATCCCCTGCCTATTTCGTCGCGCTACGCGACAATCACATCTGGGCAGAAAGTTTGTTTTCAGCATCAGTTTGTAAATTCAGGGGCCAATCTTGCAATTTCTTTGTGTGGTAGCCAAGTTACCACCTCTCCAAGGCTTTGCACCTGCTCCTAACACTTGTATGGTTGTGATTCATTGCTTAATGGCTAAACAAACCACTTGTCATGATCTTGTTGATCACCAACAAGTATAAATAGTTGGCCAAACTCCTCAATTCTTTGCTCATTCCTCTCATTTCTCATCTCTTATCTGATTTGGGAGCTTTCTAATCTGCTTGGAACTTTATTCTTTGTAGAAAAGATAGCTAGGACCCTTTGTAAGTCTTCTTTCATGCTTGTTCTTTATGTTTAAGCAGAAAGTCAAACAGTTTGGCCAACAGTTTGACTTTCGGTTTTGACCATCAATTGGTCAAGTCAAAGTTCAATTGAACTTTGAAACGTGATTGTAATCACAATAGTTATAATCCTTCGTGGTTATAGCTGCTGATTACCACGTTAGCTAGTTGTAGTGTCGAGTCAAAGTTTCGGTCAACATGCGTTTTAGCACGCATTTTGCAACGAAACTACTTTAGGGTATCAAAACACTTTGTTTTGATACCAAATCAGTAGTTTAGACATGTTTTGACATGTCTAACTCGACACTATTAGTTTGTGCTTGTTTAGGGTCGTAAGGTAAGCGGTCTAAACAACCGCTTAGACTTTCGAACCCGACCCGTTTGGTCGATCTTTAGGATCCGACCAAGCTTAGTTAGTGATCATAGTTTCATAGGGAATAACCACTGAGGTTATACCATATGATCACATAGGATTGGTTAGTCATATGCTTGTTAGCTTGTATGCCCATAGGAAATGACCAAAATGCCCTTTTGAAGCATAAATCCGTATTTTGACTATGTGAACATAATTTTGACATGTAATCTGATTTAGTAACATGTTTAGGGATAATTGGGCATGTAAGACTTGACATAGCACATAGTTAACCATCCGATCATAGTTTTACGCTAACGACGCCTTATAGTAGCTTATGTTACCATAATGTGTCGAAAGGGGTCAAAAGCACTTAGGTAGGCCTTCCAATCAGAATGTTGGGACAAATAAATCATACCATATGAGTTCAATTACTCATTTGATTTATAGAACCTCATTCTATCCTATCTCCCGATTTAGGAGCCGGTTATTAACATAGTTACCTATACTAGGTGCCGGTTGATTCCGTGACCCTTGGAGCTTAAATTGGTCTTATTCTCAAGACTAATTAGCAATCCCAAGTGAGTACATAGTTCCCCTCTTTTACCGTTTTCAAATACTTTGGGGTGATACACATGTACATACATGTTACTTTTGTGTATTTCATGCTTTTATGACATAAACATGCTAATTTCACCTAGTACATATATAGTACATGCTTTCCATTGTGTTTTGCTATGTATGTCAAGCATGCTAGCACATTGATTTGTTACACATTTGTTGCATATGTTTACTTAGCATATGTAACACATTGTTTTACATGACGTTTCTGCTATGTATGTTTACTGAGCATGCTAGCACATTGCTTTTACATGAACATTTCTACTAGGCATGTTTACTTAGCATTCCTATAACATGGTTTTCACATGCTAAATTGGTTATGACATTTGGTATGTTCAATCGGGACAATAATACATTCATTAACATTAGCTACGCCGCTCGGACTTATGTAATGGTACCATAGGAATTGACAACTCCCGTTTCCGACTTCCTGGGTTTGTTTGGAAGTTGGGGATGACAGAATCCGACTACATAACTTTAGATGAACCTTTAATTCGTTTAAGGGTTTGTCGCCACAGTCTCAAGGCTTGAATGTATGCGATTAACATTACTGCATAAATGTTTGTATTCATAAAGCATTGTTTTTCTGCAAAGCATAACATTTGATTTAAAATTAGGTTTATTCAAAAACATGTTTTGTACATTTTCTATGGGGTTGAGTAACTTCTAGTTATTCACCATACATGACATTTGTTTTCACATTAGACATCATTACATAGTTAAGTAGAGGATTTCCTACTTGCTATGCATTTCATTGGTTTTACATGATACACATGACATTGTACATGGTTTACACATACACATATTGACATGGAACAAGACATTTTGGTTGGTTATTGATAAGTGACTTATGTAACGGGGCTATGTGTTATATGATAAAAGCATGGTGGATACGCCGCTGGTACTTCCTATATATAAGTGCTTTTATCGTATTATACATCGTTGCGTTATATAAACCACTTGGGCAACACATGAAACATTTCATACATAAACATGACATTGTTTTACAAATTACATATTTTATACAAATTCACTTTTACTTGGTTATTCATTTAACCATGCATTATCATTTCATCATCATTTGATTTTCATTGATTTTCACATGGTTTTACAAAGGAAAACATTTTACAAGGTTCATGACTACATTTTATTAAACTCTCCTTTCAAATACAAGTCATGAATCTGCATAAACAAAACCTATGTATCTCACAGGCATTTTTATGCTGACGTACCTATTTTTACATGTGTTTCAGGTGCTAATGCATGATGATGCTTGTGCTTCACTTAGGCGGACTCGGGCCTTAGTGACTTAAAAGACAGTTATTATGTTAGTTTAGTTTGAACTCAAAGACAATGTAACTTAAATTTTAATAATACATAACTTTAATTGCCATGGTTGTTGAAACAATAATTCTGTCGCCACTCACCTCCCCGGCGTTTCCGCCGCGGTTTGTTGTTTTACGCGGCCGGGGTGTGGAGGGATGACAGACTGGGGTGGAAAAATGTGGAGGGAAAAATTATGCATTTTAGTTCGTGGGAAGCTTGGAATAACCTTCGGGTTAGGGATAACAAGGTGGCTTGGGAGAGTATGGTTTGGTATGGCCAATGCATTCCAAGGCACTCGTTTCATCTTTGGTTGGTTTTAAAGAACAAGCTGAAGACTCAGGATAGGTTGGCGGTTTGGGAAGCGGGGAGTGAGACAAATCTTCGACTTATGTGCTGTCCTCTTTGTAACTATGGACGAGACTCTAAAGACCACTTATTCTTTCAATGCTCTTATGCGGCTAAGGTATGGAACATTGTTAAGGGAAGGATTGATATGGGGAATGTAAATGATACGTGGAACTCAATTCTGGTGTGGATTGAGTAGAATGCGGCTTCTAAGAAGCTGGAACACATTGTTTGTAAGCTTGTTGTTGCGGCCTCTGCATACTTCATATGGCAAGAGAGGAATAACCGACTGTTTTCAAACATACAAAGGAACGAAGAGAAGGTGGCTCAAGTTATCCTTGATATGGTACGGCTACGTATGATGGGATTCAAGATCGGAAGAGACACTAACCATGGGAAGCTTTTGGAAACATGGAGACTGATGGGAAACGAACCGGGCTGATTTTGAGTCTAGATTTCTAGTGTTTTTCGCGTCTAGTTAGCTGTGTTTTTCGGGTTGTTTGTTTTTTGTTGGCTGTGTGTTGGGTTGCTTATTTTGTGTGCCTAGGCTTGGCCTGTCAAGTCTAGTAGTGTGTGTCAACTTTTGCCACACCCTGGTTTTTGATTTTTTATAAAATTCACCGGGGTAACCCTTTACCCAAAAAAAAAAAGAAGCCTTATTACATATTTCCCCACCTAAAGAAGTCTTATTACATATTTCTCCAATCTCTAAATTTAATTACATATTTCACCTTCCTAAACCCTATATATTACATAATCATCCATTTCATTAAAAATACTCTTATAGAATTACTATTTTACTCTTAGTGGGTTTATTAAACGACTAATTACATATTTCCATTCATTATAAATGTTGACTAAGTCAAAGGTGGAGGTCGCTCGTCCTTCAATAAGTTGCACAAAGACCATCTTCTATCTTCTAGTTATAAACAATTTCCAAAAGTTATTTTTCTTTTACCCATTGATTTGAGTTTTGACTTTGAAAATATAGAACTCGACGATTGAACCAATGGTTTACCGTTAAAAAAAAGAATATTGCATCATAACCAAGTCAAAATACCAGCTATTACATTGACAACGGAATACCAAAATATATTTGTTTTTGAACAAAAAAATATCAAAACTTTAATGGTAAAAAACATGTTGAAATACAAATCCAACAAAAACACATTAATTCTTTTCTGAATATGTTCCTTATTATTATTAAAGGATTTTTACATATTTCCCTCTCCTAAGAAGCCTTATTACATATTTCTAGAAGGTTTGTTGTTTTTTAATTTTGAAAAGTTATGGAGAGAGTTGAAGGGTAAAATAGTAATTCTATAAAAGTATTTTTAATAAAATGGATAAATATGTAATATATATGGTGTAGAAAGATGAAATATGTAATTAAATTTAGAGATTGGAGAAATCTGTAATCACGTTTCTTTAGGTAGGGAAATATGTAATAAGACTTCTTTAGAAAGGGGAAATATGTAATTAAATTTAGGAATTGGGGAAATATGTAATAAGACTTTTTAGAGGGGGAAATATGTCCCTTTCGTGAATATTGAAATTTACATATTTTATGAACATGGTACAGGGAACAACCATAGTGGATCAGTTTGTTTGACAATATATTTCCATTCATTGCTACACTGATGAGGAGATCTCAAAGATAGAGCTGCAGCTGCGATCGTACTAACATATATGTTTTGAGAATCATATTGGGCTATTCGAGCTTCACAAGTCAGTTGTCTAGATTTCAATTCGGAAAAGGTTGGACATTCATTGTTGCTCTCAATATTGATGACAAACTATTCAACCCTACGATCTAAATCTTGTAAGATTTGTAAAACAAGGTTTGAATCTGTAATGGGATCACCAGCAGCCACTAAAGAATAAAAAAGTGTTAGGCTTGATCACAATACCATTTAATAGAGTGGCCATTTTGTTTCATTAATTAAAAGCGGTTCAAAGTTGCATTTGCCCAGCTAACAATTGTTGCATAGATATTTCATTCTATAGCTCAATTGGCATCGAATCTATAGCTCAATTGGTTTTGAAGGGGAAGTGAAGATTTGGGTTTATGACTATAGGTCTCAAGTTCGAATATGATCCCAACCGGGTTTTATTGCAGTGGGCCTTTGGGCGGTTTCCTCGGAACTCGAGATGGTGGGCTTGGGCTACCTAGCGCTGTCTGCGATTAGGGCATATGAGGTCGCATTTTGCCAATATGTTACCCCAAGTAGTCGGGCTTTTATTCGTTGCTCGTTTAAAAGAAATCACTTTCTTGTTTAACTTTTCAGTGTGAATCCTAATGTAAGCAACATGAGCTTTACGAGTATTTGTTGATCAAGTTAACAAACCATTATCATTTAATTTGTTTTTTTCTATATGGTTTTTACATTTGCACAAGCAATCAATATAGAATGTAATCTATATATAGAACAACAAACCTTGGATTAGTTGTTGGTGTAAGTCATGTGACATAGACTACCCAAAAAGATTAAATATGCCTTATGTTTATAATTTGTTTTAATCATTTTATGGGTTGACTTATTGTGAACTCCGCCGCAACGTGCGGATTTTCCACTGGTGTTAAAAAAATAGAACAATCAATCTTGTATATAAATAGGTATTTGAAAATTATGATGTAATGTTGTAATTATTTCTTTTTTGAATATTGTATTTAAATTATTTATCTTTAAGCATTCCAATTATCTTATCATTGTTGTTATAAAATTTGATTTTGGCTATATGATTATAAATGTATGTGTTAATTCATTGAATTTCTTTATAGCTTTCTTATTTATTTTATTTTTTGTTCTAACTATGTAATACAAGGGTTCTAACCTAGTCTTAAATAAGACACGAAATTATGTCCTTTTTCGTAATGGTTTTTTTTAGAGTAAACTGTCATTTTGGTCCCTGTTATCACACCCCGATTTCCACGTGTCTCACCGGTGGGCCCGGTGGGGGATTACCGTGACGTAGTTGGCAACAATATAGTCAAACCACACAATATATGAATGCACAACGGAAGCATAAAGATAATTATATTTCAACCGTTGTTTGTAATATCAATGTATTACGAATAGTCGAAAGGTATCCACAGGGGATCAAATAAAAATATAAGTATTGTTCAACAGACGTAGGCATCTTAAGCTTGCGAGACTCTTTATGATGCTAAGGAGAATATCCAGCCAATTACGCTTAGTACCTACATTTAGTCTTTTTGGGAAAATACGTCAGTTTACACTGGTAAATACATTCAACCGACACTTTTGTAAAATGTTTATTAAAAATTGATTTGAATGCACAAAGCACAAACTCTTTTATAACTTGGGAGAATTATTTAAATTTATAATCTTGTGAACGGATTACATGTTCCTTATGCGTTCAGTAGCCATGATCTTGTCCGGGTTAAAGATCAATAGACACACCACATCAACTATTTATGCACTGACGAGTGTACGCCTACACTCCGCGCTTAGGTCGTGGCCATTTCGTAAAATGCTGCCAGGGATATCCGGGACATGGTCATTAACCCCCTAAAGGCTTTAAGTAACAAGACTGTTTAAACGAGCCGATCAAATTTATTCAATTACCCACTCAACGGTGGAGAATTTGATGCCCGATCAAGCGGTATGCTATATACCGTAACCCAAGCCCGTATAACGGAAAATAAGTTAAAAGTATTTACCTTTGCAAGTATAAATCCTTAACCGAATAAATTGCAAATAGCTTTTACTGGTCTCCTATTCTGGAAGAAGGTTTAAAATAACCTATTAGAATACTAACGGGTCTTTAATTTAGCCGTAGCTTAGACCGGTCAGTTTCAAAGGATAGATACGGTTTAATCACGTGAAAGGCGAAAATCGGGAATGGAATGTGATTTGGACCCAAAAAGTTTGAAGACTTGTTTTATATGGGTATAATAACCACACTCTGGATTTTGGGGTCAAAACAATATGGTTTGATCCGTTTCGGCTAGTTTATGTAAACTAGTTACATAAGCCGAACCGTGCGCGCAAAAGGCGTAACGGGTAACCGTAAGAGTCCTACACTGATTTCTTAAGTCAATATGCTTTAAAGAGGTTGTGGTATCAGTAGGATACCTTCCATAATGCCCGTAACGAGTTTAAGTTCATATTATGCCCCGAAGGGGTATTTCGGTCTTTTTAAAGATTATAAAAGAGGTTTCTGAGTTCTACAGGAAATCTGAGTTTCCCGAACAGTTTATAAAGTCCAAAATACTTTATTTATTATTTAAAATCAGTAGTAACTGGAATCGGTGTCACACCCCGGCCGCGTATAACATGCAACCGCGGCGGAAACGCCGGGGAGTGTTGGGACAGAATTGATTGTTTCATAACCATGGAAATTAAAGTTACATTTTTATTTATCAAACAGAAGTGTTACATTGTCTTAAACAGGAAACAAAGAGTTCATAACATAATTAAACTAGTCTATCTTCATTTTTAGTCTCTAAGGCACAAGTCCGCCCTAGTGTCATGATCATCATCCTATGGAATAGCTCCTGAAAACACATGTGAAAGTAGGTACGTCAGCATAAAAATGCCTGTGAGATACATAGGTTTTGTGAAAATGGGATTCATGACTTGAGTTTAAAGAAATGTTTAATAACAGTCAGTCATGAACCTTGTAATTTGTCTTGTTTTGTAAACCTTTTGAAAAACGATAATATCGGATGATATGTATAGATAAGTGTAAGGTTAAACGAGTAACCAAGTAAAAATGAGTTGAATAAGATAACTTGTTTGTAAAAATAATGTCTTGTGAAGAGTATGTTATTTGTGTAAAATGTAATGTGTCTAAACTGAAATGACTTAGATAACGCTACGATATGTAATATTATACAAGCATTTATATATAGGAAGTACCAGCGGCGTATCCACCATGTTTGTATCATATTACATACGCCACGTTACTCCAACCATTTACCCAAACCAACCACCATGTAAATTGTTCATGTATAAATTAATTGTCAAGTGTTATTGTGTAAACCATATCAAAATGTCTATGTTCAATGTAAACCACCAAGTATGTATATCAATGTCAAAATGTTTATGTTTAATGTAGATCATGTAATGTGTACCCAAAATATATCTTGTATAGTAAGTGAGATGTATCAACTAAACCATATGTAAAATGCACAAAACAAGGTGTTGAAGTAAAACATGGTTTAAATCAACGTTATGTTTTGTGGAACAATGCATGCTATACTGATACAAACATTTATGCGGTATTGTGAAATATGCATACATCCAAGCCTTGAGACTGTGGCGATAAACCCTTAAACAAATTAATGGTTTATCTAAGTTGTGTATATCGAATTCGGTCATTCCTTCCAATCCAAACAAACCCAGGATTTCAGGAATGGGAGTTGTCAATTCCTATGGTACCACTACCTACTAACGAATGGCGTGATCAATGTTAATGAATGTATTGTTCCATGTTAAACAAACCAAATGTCATACCAAAATGAAGGCATGTGATGTAACCAATTGTACTAAGTATGCACACAATGGGCATAAATAGTATGAAATGTAATGTAATGTAAGTAATGTACTAAGTACGCACACAATGGGCATACATAGCATGAAATGTAATGTAAAGCAATGTACTAAGTACGCACACAATGGGCATACATAGCATGAAATGTAATGTAAAACAATGTACTAAGTACGCACACAATGGGCATACATAGCATGAAATGTAATGTGAAACAATGTACTAAGTACGCACACAATGGGCATACATAGCATGAAATGTAATGTAAAACAATGTACTATAATGTACTAACGAACATAGCAGGTTTATGATGTGAAAACATGGAAAGCATGAAAGTAACAGTAGGCACATGTGTTTCACCCCAAAACAGTTTGTAAAACAGTAGAAAATGGGGTTCTATGTACTCACCTGAGATTGCTTTGAATTCCTTGTGTAATAATCACACAATGCTAGAGATCACGGGATATCAAACGACACCTAATAGGTAGCTATATTAATATACCGGACCAAAATCGGAAGGATCGGATAGTATGCGGGTTCGTAAACCAAACGAGTATGGAAACTCGTGTAATATGGTTTAACAAAGCCTACATACTAAAATGAAACCTAACCTAAGTGCTTGCGACCCATTACGACCCGTTTAGGTAGCTTATGCTATCTTAACGCGTCGTTCGCGTAGAACGCGTTTGGAACGCCTAACATCGTGACCACAAGGTATAACCTCGGAAGGTTATAGCTATGGTCACCTAATGTGTTTGGTCGGATCCTAATGATCGACCAAATGGGTCGGGTTCGAAAGTATAAGTGATTGTTTAGATCGCTTACCTTACGACCCTATATAAGCACTATACTAAAAGTGACGAGCTAAGCATGTTAGAACATGCTTAACTAAGTTTAGAAAACAGGTTTGACATCAAAACAAACGGATTTGATGCTCACGAGTAGTTTGGTTACAAAATACGCAAGAATGCGCATTTTGGCCGAAACTACGACTCGTCACTGAGCCTGGATAACGTGGTAATCAGTAGGTATAGTCACTACGGACTATAACCATCGTGATCACGCTCACGTTATGAAGTTCTAATGAACTTCGTGTTGACCATAAGCTGGTCAACGTAGAAAGTCAAACAAAGTTTGACTTTAGCACTAGAAAGCGAGTAAAAGAACGAAAGAACACTTACGAAGGGTCCCCGAATGCTAATCTAGATCAAAATGGCTCAGGTGTGAAACAAAGGTTCCAACTTAGAGCTTTAGATCAAATTTTTGTGGGTTTTAGCCAAAAGGGGGGGGGGTATTTATAGGAAAAGCAAAGCCGTTAGGATCGTTTCTTGAATATCGTGCCATGATCCAAGCCGTACACTTGTCAAGATGTTGTGGTGGCTTAATGTGACCTTAACCCCAAAGTTGGTGAAAGGGCATTGCCCTTTGGAGAGTTTGAAAGGCCAATTTTACCAAGAAAACAAAGTTTCTGCAACTAAAGGGGCCATGCGGCCCGCATCAGGATCAGACAAAACTCAGGCGGGCCGCCTGGCTATGTCTGATCTGCACAAAGTTTCAGAAATGGCAGTTTTGGTCCCTGTTGCATGTTTAAGCCATTTCCGACACTTCTAAGGCCCGTAAAGCCAACTTTAAGGCCCTAAAATGATGCCTAAACATTGTGGACATGAAACATGCTCAAAATATGTCGGATGTTGGTTCGTTTGGCCGTACGATCGCGATGTTCGGTTAATTACGACGGAATGCGCATAAGCGCGAAAAACGATCCAAATGACGCGACGAATGGATTTTTCTCATGCCAAACACTAAGGCATAATATTATAATGCTTACATAAATTTTGGATGTCCGGATGTATTCAGAACGTAAGTTATGCGCGAAAGTGCAAACTTGTGCACTTTTTGACACTTTTAGCCCCTGAATGATCCAAAAGTTTGTTTTAGCATACCAAACCCCTCAAAGCCTATTTCTAAGCTATGTAAAGGATAATTATGGTATGTTTAACTTATGGAGATGTTCCGGAATGTTTGTTATAGTTCAAATTGGCATACTTTCGCAGTTTGTCAAGTTTAGTCCCTGTAAGCGAATTAACTTGTTTTTGCCATACCAAAGCCTTCAAAACTTATTTCTAAGTTATGTAAAGGTTATTTAAGGTATGTTGAGTATATGTTGATGTTCCGGAGTATTTGTCGCATTAAACTGAGTACGTTTACGCACCAGTTTGCGTATAATCTCCAGAAAGTGATGTAGAGTTTGGAATTGAATAAAAGTCAAAACATGAAAAATGTAAAACACAACCAAACAAACATTGGGATCAAATAACATTGTTTTATTGATAATTGAACTGTTCACAATGATTACAAGCACAAATGTTACAGTCTCCCCTACTTGTGGAAATTTCGTCCCGAAATTTATTTAGAGGAAACTCGTGGAAAAAGATGCGGATATTTTGCCTTCATTTGATCTTCACGTTCCCAAGTAAACTCGGGTCCACGTTTAGATTCCCAGCGAACCTTGACCAAAGGAATGTGCTTGCGTTTATGTGACAACCCTCACTAAACCAGGTTTCCGTACGACTTAATTAATAATAATTTACTGCTTAATTACTGTGCTTACTTGAATTTATGGATAGACTGTTACTTGACTGTTGATACTTGTACATATCTGCATCATACCTTACATACTGTCACTACATTATTTTCATGATGCATAAAAGCACAGTAGCACTATGAACGGATGACCTATTGAACATGCTGATAAAGCCAGCATCAGACAGACACTGCCTCTAAGGGCCTGTATGAGCCAGAAATATTTTACTACACCCATAGTGTGTGTAGGGATACAAGGGTTGTAGAACTGCGTCTCTAGGAATAAGATATAATGATTGGATGTGCCTAAAACGTACTCTAAGCACAAAACACAACACTTTTACTAACATACTAGCTTCTAGCTAACTAATAAAGTGCCAAAACATGAGGAAATATTCCTGACACTTTGCAGAATAAGATGTGTCGCTAAAAAGTATTATTTACGACGCTTAAAAGATTACTTAAGCACTTTAACGGATTACTATCAAACCGAACAACCGGACTATACCCGGAACATGAAAATATTGCCAGAAATATTATTAGCCTTTTTCTGAGCCAGTTAGGGTCCCTGATTACCCTAACACCTGCATTTAAGCGCAACACTTAACTAACGGAGTTAACCCCTAAAGTTAACCTATTTAACGTAACTAAGTCCTAACTACACAATTGAAATCGAACTGGATACCCCCCCCCCCTAAAGAGATCGGCCAACTAAAGGGAACACAAGGGTACAACTTTTGATTATTAAATTGATTTATGTCTAATATCTAGGAGACACGAAATCCGTTGGACGATGATCATAACTTTGCCTATAAATACATGAGCTTAACCTTAGAGATTTATCACCACACTTCACCAACGCACTCTACTCTCTCTTGCTCTCCCCACTCTCGGCCGAAGACCCCCCACCCCCATCCATCATTTGTCGACTCTTGTTCATCCATTCCAAGTATATACAAGCTTCACGGGTTACGTATTGGGAGGCTTGGAGCAAACGGAAGCGGAAGGACCTCGTTACTTAGCTTTTATCCACCACCTTTTCGCCTAGATTCTTCCCTAGCCCCGAGCTAGAGGTATAATGTTTAAAACTCACTCTCGAACATATCTAAAGTGGTTAATATGATTTATAACGATTAAAATGCGAAAACCCATCTTTTGAATCTTTAAAGTTCACTAAAACTTGAATTTTGTTGGATAAAAGCTCATAACTTGTGTAAAAGTTGTAGTGTTTGAATATGTTGATTATTGAGGCCCGATCTACGTTGTGGTGGCTCTGATCATCGTTTAACCCGACTTTGTTAAGATCATAGATCTTGACATAAGCTTGTTTATATCGGTACAAGGGTTAAAAGGTGAAACTCTACCACACGAAAGACATGAACTTGTGTAAAAGTATTTTGACTTGTAAAATAGTATTTAAAACTAGCGGATCTACGCATGTACAAGTGGTATATTCGTAGAACCAAGTGTCGAGAAAATCATGTTTTATAAAAGTCGGATGACACACTAACAAATATGATTTTTACAAACTACAAGTGTATAAACACTTGTGAAACGAAAGATCCGACAAAGTAACAATTTTTATAAAAGTTGTCGGGAAGTTGTAAAGAATAATTTATTCTAAAAACGGGGTTTTTACAAGATTAAACTATTTCACACATAGATCCACCAAATATAAGGAGATCTACACTATAGTTTTCGGAAAAACTACAAGTTCATGTAATAATGCGATTTACATACTAGTCGGCAAGTTTGGTGTTGTCACACCCCCAAAATCCACCTGCGGAGTATCACCGCTTGGAGGCGTGACATGACCAGGATCCTAACCACCAATCATATTGAACATGTAATATAGTTAAGTATAGCGGAAGCATTTTAAGTAACCCAAACAATAGCATGCATGATTTATCATAAGTGTTGAAATATCATTCACGACCCTTTGCCCACAACGACCTGCTCCTCCCTGTGCAAGCTCCATAATGTACCTAAGGTCCTGCAAGGCATGCAGCAAATAATCAACAAACTAGTTGAGCGAGTTCACAGAAAGTAAGTTCAGTAATGGAGTAGTATAGCAAGCATTGCGTTCGTTTATCTAATCATGCATCGTACTAGTTCGTTCATTGTTCATGTATAGTATTGGTTCGTATCGCGGGCCATTTCGGCATGTATGCGAAGATTGGGGAAAGTTCTCAAGTATTCTAGACTATGTATATTTGTATCGCGGCCACCCTGGCATGTGTGCGAAGTTTTAGTATCTATAGTTCGCGGCCTTTCCAAGGCATGTGTGCGAAGATCAGTCATAATATCGCGGCCAACCCCTGGCGTGTATGCGAAGATCAGTTCAATTGGTATACTAGTCTAGCCGTATCTTATCATTCACCACCCTCACCCTGAGGACTCATATCATTATGTTCTGTTAACTAAGTATGTACGTATAGTTTATTCAATCCCATTCCCACCCTGGGAACCCCATGCCTTGGCTGTGTGAACTCACCTTGGGTTGCTCGGCAGATACACAAAGAGTACAGGTAGCAAGTAACTGATCAACCACGTCCTATCATGGTTTATTATGCAAGTCAGGTTCGTATATAGCACGTATAGTCATGGCAAACACGTATGCACGTAAGCAGATAAGAACATAGCATTAACATTCGTGTGTGATCCAATGTCTAAGCCCAAACTATACCCGGCCCAAACTATAAGAGTCCAACATAAAGGTCTCGGCCCAGTCATTCTACGCAGTCCAATAGCAGATATGAAAACAGTCCAATTATCCGGCCCAATTAGCTGGGCTCGTGTCAGTGTGTAAGTCCAATCATGTGCACGTGCATGGTCTCGACTCGCAACAGAGATTACGAGTCGCAACCGGGATCTCGAGTCACCTCAGGAGATTACGAGTCGCAACAGTAGGTTGCGAGTCGCAATGGCTGGTCTCGGCTCATCATGGTCCGGTTACGAGTCGCAACGGGACTCGCAACCATGGTTCCGGCTAATGCTGTTGTGGTCTCGAGTCGAGACTATGGTTTCGAGTCGCAATCCCATGTAACAGTTTCCATAATTCTTAGTAACAACCCTCCGTAATATCAGCAAACAATTAGGCAATTCCAATAGCAAATCAATTCAGCCATTATCATCAGTTTCGTATTATCATCAACATGTTCATACCATTATGACTATCAAGAACCATCATCAAAAATAATTAACAGTTACAACCGTAGCACCCTAGTGATCATATAGTAATCATGCCGACATCATCATGAACTCATTCAGTAACAATAATTTATATGCTAGCAAGAACCACTATGCGATATAATATTCTGTTCACAAAATCACTAACAACAATCATGTTTAATCTTCTTATTCATACCACACAAATATCATGCAAGAAACATCATCAAACATGAATTCATATAACATCATGTATAAACAACCAACCATAAACACTAACCGATTCTAGAGTGTGCACGAGGGATGATCCGATTACAAGAAACTTCAAGACTTGAGAGGGTCGGCTGCCTTGGGTTCCGATCGAGAGAGAGAGAGCGTTTGGTGTGTGTGTGTTCTTGATTGCTAAGTTTGTAAAACTAAAACCCTAGAGGTAATGTGTGTATATATGCGTGTGAAGGGAAGTGGGCCGAAACTCCCCACTTGGGCTACCTCATGGTCTCGAGTCCAACCATATGGACCGAGTGGGTTCTTGTAAATGTTTCACTAATCGGTTCAAGTAGTAACATATGCAATCACATTAAATCACGTAACATGTAACATTCAATCACTCAATATAATCACGAAATCACACAACCGTGTAACACATAACATATCATGTATTCATTCAATTAATAGCGTTCTCGTTAACACGTATCGTTACACGAAGTAAGTCGAAGGTTCGAGTTGTCACATTATCCCCAACTAATTGGAAATTTCGTCCCGAAATTTGGTATGCACTCACTGAGGAAGCTAGGTAAGTTCAATCGTTCACTGGTTTTTCCTGGGGTGTCACATCCTCCCCCCGTTGATCTGGAATTTCGTCCCGAAATTCCGAAGTAGTAGCTTCAGCCTCAGTAGTGGTTGTATTTGTTTCGAATAACTGGGGTACTTTTCTGTCATCCTGTCTTCGCGTTCCCAGGTGTACTCTGGGCCACGTTGGAGTTCCAACGAACTCGAACAAGAGGGATTCTCTTGTGTTTGAGGACCTTCACATCCTGGTCCGTGATTTCAACTGGTTTCCCGACGAACTGCAACCGCTCGTCGATAGTTCGATACCTGAAAGACATTGTGAACTGCCCCGAGTTCAGCTGGTAGGTTCAATCTATAGGCTATCCTGCCTGTACGTTCTATGATCCCGAATGGTCCCCGACCTGATATTCCAATGGCTTTCTACGCTTGTCCGCGTAGGCTTTCTGACGGTCGCGTGCTGCCGCCATGCGTTGTCGTATCTGTGCAATCTTTTTCCGTGGCGTCCATTACAATCTCTGGACCCGTAATCTGACTATCCCCCACTTCTGCCCAACAAAGAGGTGACCGGCATTTACGCCCGTACAATGCCTCGAATGGAGCGGCTTGTATGCTACTGTGCTCATGTTTAATCGTGAGTCGAATGGTTTGTGCATTGCTTGCCAAAGTTCTGACGTGAATCGTGCATCGCGATCCGAAATGATGGACGTGGGCACCCCGTGCCTCGAACAATCTTCTTTAAGATAGATGTCTGCGAGAGTGGAGAACTTGTCCGTTTCCTTAATCGGTAGGAAGTGTGCAGACTTGGTGAGTCGATCCACGATCACCCAGATGGTATCGTTCCCATGCTGAGGTCTAGGTAGGCCTGTAACAAAATCGATGGAAATTTTCTTCCCATTTCCATTGTAGTATCTTAGGCTGCTGAAGTAGACCTGTTAGCTTCTTGTATTCAACCTTGGCTCTCACACAGGTCAAGCATTTTCCAACGTATGTAGCGATGTGGGCCTTCATGCTAGGCCACCAATAAGTTGTGCTGAGGTCGTGGTACATTTTATCCGACCCTGGATATGTACCGAGTAGCGAGACTTGTGAGCTTCATCCATCACAAGTTCGCGTAGACCGCCATAAAGTGGGACCCAAATACGCCCCGTTACACAGTAGGCGCCGTCTGCCTTCTGTCCTAATCGTTGTCGTGAGCCGCGTAAGGCATTCAGCCTTGACGTTTTCGGGCTTCTGTGCTTCTATCTGAGCAGTTCGTATCTGTGCTGGAAGGCTAGACTGACTCGTAAGCTGTAGTGCTCGCACGCGCTGTGGTAGAGTGTCCTTCCGACTGAGGGCGTCCGCCACCACTTTGGCCTTGCCTGGATGGTACTTGATGGCGCATTCATAGTCGCGAAGTAGTTCAACCCATCGTCATTGACGCATGTTCAAATCCTTCTGCCTAAGGATATGCTCGAGACTCCGGTGATCGGTGTAAATCGTGCACCTGGTACCGTACAGGTAGTGTCGCCATATCTTAAGCGCGAAAAACAACAGCTCCCAGCTCTAAATCGTGCGTCGTGTAGTTGCGTTCATGAATCTTAAGTTGACGTGAAGCGAAAGCGATAACCTTGTCGCGCTGAAAAGCAGTCTCCTGGGGCTCTCCCAGCAATAGGTGACACCCTTCTGTGTCAGTAGCGTAAGTGGCTGAGCAATCTTCGAGAAATCCCTGGTAAACCGTCTGTAGTACGTGGTGCAGGCCAGTTTCTGGTTGAGTCTACCTTGGATGGATCGACACGGATCCCATCCTTGTTCACTACGTGGCCTAAGAAGTGGACTTCACGAATACTATGACGAACTTGTCTAGGTAGGGTCTGCACACCCTATTCATAAGGTCCTTAAATACGGCAGGAGCGTTCAAATAATATCAAGCCATCCATCATATCAAACATAAAGTATAGTAATTAAAATAGTCCATAAAACCCAGTACGATTCATGTTCAAACCAAACTTTGTTTGAGTAACAGAGACATAATATAGGAAATCCCAAAACGAGTTATAAGTTCAAACAGCGTCTCCTTGTCCTAGCATGAAAGCTCGACCCCTTGCCTCGTTGCCATTGTTGTTGTTGTTGCTCCCATTGCCCTGGTTATTATTGTTGTTCAGATTCTGGTTCAACTGTGGACAATCGCGCTTGTAATGACCTTCTGCCCCACACTGGAAACATCCCCGATTTCCACGCTGTGGCTGCTGCTGCTGTGGGTTCTGAGGAACTGGTGGTGGAAGTTGCTGATTCTGGTTTGCAGGTCGTGAGCTCCTGCAATCTTTGGCTTCGTGCCCTATCTTGAAACATCTCTGGCAACGTTCCTTGCGACACCTTCCACTGTGGTGCTTGTTACACTTGTTACATAGTGGGTGTACTCCCCTGTATCCACCCTGCTCCTGACTGCCAGATGATTGCTGACTCGGATTCTGGTAGTCATTCGTTCTGCGCTGCTGTGCTTGAGACTGATCGGAATCCCCATCCCATTTCCGTTTGTTGTCGCCGAGTGTAGCAGAAGTAGCAGCTGGAGTGACTGTAGCAGTAGCGTTGACACGCTTAGGCAGTTTATTCTGATCCACTGCCTGGTCGGTAATGCGATGAGCGAGGCGCTGAATTTCCTGAATGTTTTCGAGGTTAGCCGACGTCACGTGGCTCTGAATCTCTGGCGCCAATCCCTTGAGATACAACTCAATGCGCTTGTAGGGAGGGTCCACCATAGTTGGACATAGCACGGCCAGCTCGTTTGACCGTTTGGTATACGCTTCGATCTCTGACCCAATCATTTTCAGATTATACAGCTCGTCTTCCAGCTTGTGAATGTCTTCACGCGTGCAATACTCACGCTTGATGAGTTCCTTAAAATCGTTCCATGGGGTGGCGTTAGCAGCTGCCAACCCTAAGATTTGAACTTGGGCGTTCCACCAAGTTAGTGCTATTCCCTCCAAGGTGCCGGTGGCAAACTTGACCTTGCGAGCCTCAGGGCACTCGCACATCTCGAATACTGATTCTAGCTTCTCGAACCAGTGGAGGAGTCCAACCGCTCCTTCTGTGCCGCTGAAAGAGTTTGGACGACAGTCCATGAAGTTCTTAAAGGTGCAAACTTGCTGCGCTGGTTGACCTATTGTGTATGAATAGGGCAAAGTTTAAATACAAGGGCTAGCTTAGGAACGTAGGATCTAAAGATCCTAGTGTAAGTTATGACTACAGGGTATACTACCTGCTTGAGCAGCTGCAAGTGCCGCAGCAACTTGAGCTTGAACGAGAGCCTCTAGCTGGGCTTGAGTCATGTTAATCCTTCCAGACATGATCTTCATAGTAAGAGTAACGTAAATGAGAGTGGGTCGCGAGTAGGGCGATGACAGAGAAGTGTAAGCACGTAGGTGTTCTCATGTAACAAAGTCATGTGTATCTAAACGTAATGCGAGCAAAGTTCTAAGCAGTTCTAGCAAACAGGCAATAGCATAAACCTTATTACCTAGGATGTCGAGTCTTGCACGTGGAGCGAAGCGTCGTTGTGGATCGTTGAGAGCACTGTTCTGGTTATAGTCTGGTTTTAATAAAAACGTTTTCCCATATTAAAACCTAGTTCTCTATAACCAATGGCTCTGATACCAATCTGTCACACCCCCAAAATCCACCTGCGGAGTATCACCGCTTGGAGGCGTGACATGACCAGGATCCTAACCACCAATCATATTGAACATGTAATATAGTTAAGTATAGCGGAAGCATTTTAAGTAACCCAAACAATAGCATGCATGATTTATCATAAGTGTTGAAATATCATTCACGACCCTTTGCCCACAACGACCTGCTCCTCCCTGTGCAAGCTCCATAATGTACCTAAGGTCCTGCAAGGCATGCAGCAAATAATCAACAAACTAGTTGAGCGAGTTCACAGAAAGTAAGTTCAGTAATGGAGTAGTATAGCAAGCATTGCGTTCGTTTATCTAATCATGCATCGTACTAGTTCGTTCATTGTTCATGTATAGTATTGGTTCGTATCGCGGGCCATTTCGGCATGTATGCGAAGATTGGGGAAAGTTCTCAAGTATTCTAGACTATGTATATTTGTATCGCGGCCACCCTGGCATGTGTGCGAAGTTTTAGTATCTATAGTTCGCGGCCTTTCCAAGGCATGTGTGCGAAGATCAGTCATAATATCGCGGCCAACCCCTGGCGTGTATGCGAAGATCAGTTCAATTGGTATACTAGTCTAGCCGTATCTTATCATTCACCACCCTCACCCTGAGGACTCATATCATTATGTTCTGTTAACTAAGTATGTACGTATAGTTTATTCAATCCCATTCCCACCCTGGGAACCCCATGCCTTGGCTGTGTGAACTCACCTTGGGTTGCTCGGCAGACACACAAAGAGTACAGGTAGCAAGTAACTGATCAACCACGTCCTATCATGGTTTATTATGCAAGTCAGGTTCGTATATAGCACGTATAGTCATGGCAAACACGTATGCACGTAAGCAGATAAGAACATAGCATTAACATTCGTGTGTGATCCAATGTCTAAGCCCAAACTATACCCGGCCCAAACTATAAGAGTCCAACATAAAGGTCTCGGCCCAGTCATTCTACGCAGTCCAATAGCAGATATGAAAACAGTCCAATTATCCGGCCCAATTAGCTGGGCTCGTGTCAGTGTGTAAGTCCAATCATGTGCACGTGCATGGTCTCGACTCGCAACAGAGATTACGAGTCGCAACCGGGATCTCGAGTCACCTCAGGAGATTACGAGTCGCAACAGTAGGTTGCGAGTCGCAATGGCTGGTCTCGGCTCATCATGGTCCGGTTACGAGTCGCAACGGGACTCGCAACCATGGTTCCGGCTAATGCTGTTGTGGTCTCGAGTCGAGACTATGGTTTCGAGTCGCAATCCCATGTAACAGTTTCCATAATTCTTAGTAACAACCCTCCGTAATATCAGCAAACAATTAGGCAATTCCAATAGCAAATCAATTCAGCCATTATCATCAGTTTCGTATTATCATCAACATGTTCATACCATTATGACTATCAAGAACCATCATCAAAAATAATTAACAGTTACAACCGTAGCACCCTAGTGATCATATAGTAATCATGCCGACATCATCATGAACTCATTCAGTAACAATAATTTATATGCTAGCAAGAACCACTATGCGATATAATATTCTGTTCACAAAATCACTAACAACAATCATGTTTAATCTTCTTATTCATACCACACAAATATCATGCAAGAAACATCATCAAACATGAATTCATATAACATCATGTATAAACAACCAACCATAAACACTAACCGATTCTAGAGTGTGCACGAGGGATGATCCGATTACAAGAAACTTCAAGACTTGAGAGGGTCGGCTGCCTTGGGTTCCGATCGAGAGAGAGAGAGCGTTTGGTGTGTGTGTGTTCTTGATTGCTAAGTTTGTAAAACTAAAACCCTAGAGGTAATGTGTGTATATATGCGTGTGAAGGGAAGTGGGCCGAAACTCCCCACTTGGGCTACCTCATGGTCTCGAGTCCAACCATATGGACCGAGTGGGTTCTTGTAAATGTTTCACTAATCGGTTCAAGTAGTAACATATGCAATCACATTAAATCACGTAACATGTAACATTCAATCACTCAATATAATCACGAAATCACACAACCGTGTAACACATAACATATCATGTATTCATTCAATTAATAGCGTTCTCGTTAACACGTATCGTTACACGAAGTAAGTCGAAGGTTCGAGTTGTCACAGGTGTGTTGAGATTAGTTGATGTGTCGGAAATTGTTTGATTGAATCAAGAAATTGTTGAAGTGATTTTATAAAAGAAAATGATACGCTTGAAAGCGTGGCCACCTCCAGTTACAAGGGAAACTCTGGCGAAATTTTTCTAAAAACCTAACACTTAGAAAAATGATACGCTTGAAGTGATGTTTTCAAAATATATTTCGCCATGACTTTATTTATTAAATAATCGGAGGTGGGATTTTCACAAAAACTAAACGTGATAAATATTTATTCGATAAATATATTTTTCACCACACTGTTTATGATTATTTTGTGAAAATATATAAATATTATTTTTAGAGTAAAAATAATATTTACAAACGTTGACGAACCCAAAATAATACAAACGCTTACACGACGAACGTATAAGTTACAACGGTAATTATTATTACCACTTAATCGTTAAAACGTAACTTACGCTTTATATGGAAATACTCATGAACGCGTATTTTGTCAACGTATTATTTTGGAAAGTATTAAGTGAAGAGAAAATATAATATTTTTGAGAAAAATATTTATATCTTGGAATGAGAAGTAAAAATATATTAAGTGGGACTTAATGATATAATACAAATACACATGTATTAAATCCCCCATCCTTGGGAAGGAGATTAACTACCAAGTACATGCAAGATATAAACACGAAATAGTTGTCTAACTATTTCCCAAAAATGTAAACTATAAAGCTAAGGCACGGCCATCCGTCTAATAGAATTAGCACATGTAGGTCGTTGCACAGCTGCTTGATTTGGAGTATACTTGGTAGGGACGCACCGCTGTGAGTTCATGTCCCCCTTTTCTCTTAACTGTTTTCAGTTCTCTAAACTGCGGGGGTGAAATACATGTTACTATGTTTGCGAATATTTCTGATATGGTATGGTTAGCGTAAGGAGGGTTGTTATTTAGATCATGTGAACTGGGTAGGCGGAAACTTGAGGTCATTAATCCTCAGGGTAGGACCGAGGGGCAGGAGCGATAGATCTATTTGGGTGTAGCGAGCCCAGTCCCAGGCCCAGCGTAACGGACCTAGGGATGACTTTGTACCCGGCGCATAAATCTGCTAGGTTTGAGCCTTCCTACTTGCATTTCACACATATCAATGGCCTTGCAAACCATTGGTGATCTCTTTTTCCTTATTTGCTACATACCAGGATTTTATACTTACAAAGGTTTTTACTTACTCACTACACATGAACTTGCTCAACAATTTTTGTTGATTTTTCCAACTTACATGTATTTCAGGTAATTAAGGATCTGGCAGGGTATGATACGTTTTCACGCTGCGTATGAGAAATAAGGTCATCCAAAGTTTAGGGGTCGTGTCTCTTGCCTGGACGAGCCACCGCTCTTAAACTACGTCTGCTTTATGTTTGTGATTCTGAACAATGTTTTTATGAATTAGGTTGTAACTTCCGTTGCATGTGTTGGTACTTTAAAACAATGTTGTGGTACTTTTATTTTGAAACATAATCAATGGATGATCTTGCATGGTTTTACTTTCATATAGCTTTGTTATGATTAAGCTATGGTATTAAGAAGTCACACCAAATTAACCACGCTTCTGCAAAGCCAGGGTGTGACAGCTTGGTATCAGAGCTCTGATCATAGCGAACTAGGATTCCTCCTCGAGTCTAGACTATGATCACTAGGGCTCTCACGAAAACATTTTTACTGCATACCACTTAAGTCCAGATCCAAAACGTTTTTACAAACAAATGTTGAGCACATTTTATTTATTATTTTTTTAGGCTCAGTCTGGGAGGCTGAGGCTCGGTCTGAGAGACTGAGGCTCGGTCTGGGAGGCCGAGGCTCGATCTAATGGATCGAGGTAGTTGACTAGTGGGACTAGGGAGTCAGTCTGGGAGGCTGGGAGAATTGACTAGTGGGACTAGGGAGTCAGTCTGGGAGGCTGGGAGAATTGACTAGTGGGACTAGGGAGTCAGTCTGAGAGACTGGGAGGCTAGTGGGACTAGGAAGAGCAGTCTGGGAGGCTGGGAAAATTGGCTAGTGGGACTAGGAAAGGACAGTCTGGGAGGCTGGGAGGCTAGTGGGACTAGGAGGATTATGTGATTATTATTTGGTAACTTATGTGATTACCTGATTACCTGATTATTTGTGCATAATTGTGTTTATGTTACTGACATCATGAGTCACCCGTGCCATGCGACATGTTTATGCGTATGAGATTCGGATACCACCGGACCTTTACCGATAGTATCTGACGACATTATATCTTCAGAGCACGAGGTGCATACCTCCGATTACACGAGCACTGATGACGATGACTTCCAGCCCTTCGCTCTGCCCGATGGCGCTGATGAGCCTATTGATGACCCTCCTGCTGAGTACTTGCCCCTAGTTGTGATTCCAGCTCCTATTCCTTTAGCTGTCTATCCCGTATATGACTTGCTACTCGACGCCGAGGCTGACGGCGATATCGATTTGTTTGAGGACGAGCCTTTTGAGGATGAGATTCCGGATGCAGCCCTTCTTCCCGCTGGCGACCTTCTGATGATCGCTGACGCCCCTGCTGAGGACTCACCCGCACATTCACCAGTCCCAGACTCCTTTGAGTCTGTGGCATCCGCACCTTCTCACGAGGTGAGCGCACAGCACCTTGCACACGACTCGGATCCTGACCAGGCATCCTGTGACACCTGTGTCACCGCGACCATCAAACAAATACCAAACCAATGAAATATTGTATTTCATACTTGGGATCTTGTATAAATATGTGCATCTTTTACACATAACAATTCCGGTTCAATTTCAAACTCTACATCACTTTCTAGAGAATTATACGCAAACTGGTGCGTAAACGTACTCAGTTTAATGCGACAAATACTCCGGAACATCAACATATACTCAACGTACCTTAAATAACCTTTACATAACTTAGAAATAAGTTTTGAAGGCTTTGGTATAGCAAAAACAAGTTAATTCACTTACAGGGACTAAACTTGACAAACTGCGAAAGTATGCCAATTTGAACTGTAACGAACATTCCGGAACATGTCCATAAGTTAAACATACCCTAAATATCCTTTACATAGCTTATAAATAGGCTTTGAGGGGTTTGGTATGCTAAAACAAACTTTTGGATCATTCAGGGACTAAAAGTGTCAAAAAGTGCACAAGTTTGCACTTTCGCGCATAACTTACGTTCTGAATACATCCGGACATCCAAAAATTTATGTAAGCATCCTTATATTATGCCTTAGTGTTTGGCATGAGAAAAATCCATTCGTCGCGTCATTTGGATCGTCTTTCACGCTAATGCGCATTCCGTCGTAATTAAGCGAACATCGCGATCGTACGGCCAAACGAACCGACATCCGACATATTTTTGGGCATGTTTCATGTCCACAATGTTTAGGCATCATTTTAGGGCCTTAAAGATGACTTTACAGGTCTTAAAGGGGCTGGAAATAGCTTAAAAACGCAACAGGGGCTGAATATGTAAATTCTGCAAGTGGTGCAGATCAGAGGGGCCAGGCGGCCCGCGTAAGGATTGCCCAAAACATGAGGCGGGCCGCGTGAACATGTCTGACAGAAGATTTTGCATTTAATGCAGAATCTGGCCTTTCGTTCGATCAAAGGGCGATGCCTTTTCACCCAAATGAAGGGCCAAGGGTCAAGTTCACTGAATCTAACCCCTGGACACATGTACGCACGAGATCAAGGCACGATATACGATAAAACGATCCTAACGGTTCCACCTTTCCTATAAATACCCCCCCCCCTTTGTTGTAAAAATCACAAAAATCAGATCTTGAAGCTCTAAGTTGAAACCATTGTTTCATACCTGAGCTATTTGGTCTTGATTTGCACTCGGGGACCCTCCGTAAGTCTTCTTTCGCTCTTTTATTCGCTTTTCGAGTCCGAAAGTCAACGTTTTGTTGACTTTCTGCATTGACCAGCTTATGGTCGATGCGAAGTTCATGGAACTTCATAACGTGAGCGTGATCACGATGGTTATGGTCCATAGTGACCATACCTACTGATCACCACGTTATCTAGGCTCGGTGACGAGTCGTAGTTTCGGCCAAAATGTGCATTCTTGCATATTTTGTAACCAAACTACTCGTGGGCATCAAAGCCGTTTGTTTTGATGTCAAACCTGTTTCTAAACTTAGTTAAGCATGTTCTAACATGCTTAGCTCGTCACGTTTAGTATAGTGCTTATATAGGGTCGTAAGGTAAGCGATCTAAACCATCGCTTATACTTTCGAACCCGACCCATTTGGTCGGTCATTAGGACCTGACCAAACACATTAGGTGACCATAGCTATAACCTTCCGAGGTTATACCTTGTGGTCACGATGTTAGGCGTTCCAGACGCGTTCTACGCGAACGACGCGTAAGGTGGCATAAGCTACCTAAACGGGTCGTGATGGACCGTAAGCACTTAGGTTAAGTTCCATTTTAGTATGTAGGCTTTGTTAAACCATATTACACGAGTCTCGATACTCGTTTGGTTTTCGAACCCGCGTACTGTCCGATCCTTCCGATTTGGTCCGGTATATTAACATAGCTACCTATTAGGTGCCGTTTGATATCCCGTGATCTTTAGCATTATCTCGTTATTATACTAGAACTCCAAAGCAATCTCAGGTGAGTACATTGAACCCCTCTTTTACTGTTTTCTAAACTGTTTTGGGGTGAAACACATGTGCCTATCTGTTACTTTCATGCTTTCCTGTTTTCACATCATATACTTGCTATGTTCAATAGTACATATATAGTACATGATTTCATTGTGTTTATGCTATGTATGTCCATCGTGTGCATACTTAGCACAACACTTTACATTACATTTTCATGCTATGTATGTCCATCGTGTGCATATTTAGCACAACACTTTACATTACATTTTCATGCTATGTATGCCCATTGTGTGCGTACTTAGTACATTGCTTTACATTTCATGCTACGTACGCCCATTGTGTGCATACGTAGTACATTGTTTCACATTACATTACTATTGCATATGCTCATCCAGTATATGAACACATTACACTACATTTTGAACCGTTGTACTCTACAATACATTTCATGCTACGTACACCCATTGTGTGCATACGTAGTACATTGTTTCACATTACATTACTGTTGCATATGCTCATCCAGTATATGAACACATTACACTACATTTTGAACCGTTGTACTCTACAATACATTTCATGCTACGTACGCCCATTGTGTGCATACGTAGTACATTGTTTCACATTGCATTATTGTTGCATATGCTCATCCAGCATATGAACACATTACACTACATTTTGAACCGTTGTACTCTACAATACATTTCATGCTACGTACGCCCATTGTGTGCATACGTAGTACATTGTTTCACATTGCATTTCTGTTGCATATGCTCATCCAGCATATGAACACATTATACTACATTTTGAACCGTTGTAACCATTTGACTATACATAAACATTTCTACCGTTGTTAAACATTTCATCTTGATGGTTTGGTTTGAGTAAGTGATTTAAGTAACGAGGCATGTGTAATATGATACAAGCATGGTGGATACGCCGCTGGTACTTCCTATATATAAGTGTTTGTATGGTATTACATATCGTAGCGTTATTTGGATCATTTCAATTTGAGACATAGAACATGTTATACAAATAACACGCTTTTCACAAGACATTGATTTACAGACAACAAATCTTATACAAACTCTTTTTACATGGTTATTCAGTTAACCATGCATTGTTCTCTTATTTATACATATCATTTGATCTTACCGTTTTTCAAATGATTTACAAGACAAAGCAAAATACGAGGTTCATGACTAAACATTTTCTCAAACTTAAGTCATGAATTCCGTTTTCACAAAACCAGTGTATCTCACAGGCATTTTTATGCTGACGTACCTATTTTCACATGTGTTTTCAGGAGATGATGCATAGGACTTATCAAGACATACTTAGGCGGACCTGTGCCTTAGTGACTTAAAACGAGACAAGAACTAGTTAATTTATGTTATGTACACTTGATTCTTGTTTAGACAATGTAAACTTTCATGTTTGATTTATAAAACGAAACTTCATTTGCCATGGATTTGAAACAGTTGATTCTGTTACAACACTCCCCGACGTTTCCGCCACGTTTTGTATGTTCTACGTGGTCGGGGTGTGACAGAAAAGATGGTATCAGAGCCAATGGTTATAGGGAATTAGGTTATTAGTAATGCTTTGACCTAGTCTATAACCTTCCTAGGAACCTAACGCGAGTTTACTTGCGTTTAGTCACAAAACAATACCGTCACCTACCCTTAGGCGACGACCACAACAAGAACATAAATTTCGAAACCGCCTTGAAAGCTAATCATCTGTTCTAGGATGATTGATTACTAGGTTTTGAACTCTCTATTGTAAGGTTTTGAACCCTTTGTTATAAGGTTTTGAACCCCTTTGAATTTTCAAAACTCCCGTCAAAGTTTTGGGTCCTAAATAGTGTGAACACGTGCGAACTGGAAGGGTGAATGCCTGTACCCTGGGTTTTCTGTCTAAGGTTAGAGTGTTCGTACAAATCCACATAATCGGACCAGTCACTCTTACCTGGGAACTCTTGCGGTGAGTGTCCACTTATAGGCGAGCATGTCTTCGCGATACACTATGAGGATCTATTTGCTTTGATTCAGCCCTGGTGTTGTTTGTTTGCTTCATGATTCAAACAAGTGACCATCAACCGTGATTATGGTCAGTGATTGTAACATCCTATTCTTACCCAATACCATTTTATTTGTTTCCTTTCATGTTTTCCTCTTTTAGAATGCCTCCTCGACGCGAACACCAGATAGCAACTGCCGAGCTGGCAGAAATTATTGCGCAGCAGATGGCTGCTCAATTCCCAAATCTCTTTGCTCAATGGAACCAAGCCAACAACAACAACAATGGTACATGCAATTTCAAGAACTTTAACTCGGCTAAACCACTCAAGTTTAGTGGTTCTGAGGGAGCAACTGGGCTTCTCCAATGGTTCGAGAGCATCGAGAATACCTTTCGCCACGTGCAGTGTCCGGAAAATCGCAAGGTCGAGTTTTCTTCGAGTGTGTTTCAGAAGAGGGCTCTTACATGGTGGAACGGGGTAATGAGAGACCGTGGTGCAGATGTTGCTCTAGCACAAACATGGGCTGAAGTGAGAGCACTTATGATGAGAGAGTTTTGTCCTCGTCATGAACAACGAGCGTTGGAGAAGGAGTTTGATGATTTGAAACAAGATAGTGGCGAACACAGGGCATATACTGATAGGTTTGAGGAGTTGAGTCTACTTTGCCCGACTATGGTCGCCCCACTCGACAAGGCTATCGAACGGTACATCGACGGCCTGCCTGACTCGGTACAAGACATTGTCACTGGTAGCAACCCTACCACACTCCGTCAGGCCATTGAGCTATCTGCAACCTTGACTGAATCGCAGATCAGAAAGCATAAACTTTTTCGAAAAGGTGACAAGAAATCAGCCGGGGAATCGAACCCAATCGAGGAATCAAAGACCATGGATGAACAGACTGAATCTCCTAAGAAGTCAAGGAAGCGAAAGGCTTCTCAGAACTTCGCCATGGTCGCTCACAATGGTCAAGCCGTCCCCAACCAACCAGCTCAACCCCCTGCTAGAAAACCATACAATGGAACTGCACCCTTGTGCAACCAATGTAGCCTCCATCATCACGCCAATGTACAGTGCCGCAAATGCCAAACTTGTGGACTCATAGGCCATACAACAAGAATCTGCCCAGCTGCAGCTGCACCAAACCAAGCTGGCAACAATCCCGCTCAAGGTCGTTTCCTACCAGGTTCTTGTTTCAACTGTGGCGAGATGGGTCATTTCCGAAGAAATTGCCCAAAGCTTGCTAATGCAAATCCAGCACAAGGATGATCACCCGACTGACTAGAAGACAACATCGTTTAGAAATAATCATGTCTTATGTATTAAGTTTCTTTTGTTGTCAAGATCCAAGGAACAGTTGATATCGTTGTTTATAAATAAATCTTTCATTTACATTGCAATGTATTTCGATGGTTGCATGTATAAACGACATATCCCTTGCAATACCGACAATCAAGGAACCGTATTCCTTGAAGAACAAACTACCCCCAAAATTCTCCCATTCTATAATCGCTTGCGTCTTCCACGGAATTCCTAAGTACCCGTTTATTCTAAGGAAACGAAGTACAAGGCGCAGGTTACAACACAAGACGAATACCCAAGGTACCACTATAAATCCTTAATAGGGTACCTAGGAATTTCCCGTAAGTCTTTAATTGTTGTATACCTTCATTCGAATGTGGTGATTCCTTGTAATCAAAAATCGAATTTTGGGAGATCTTTCTATCTTCTCAGATAGATTCCAGTGAACATTGAGATCCGTCGACAGGTTTCCATATCCGTATTCAATCGATAACAAGTTAATAACAAATTATGATCAAGTTAAACAATTATGTGACTATGTGCTTATGTGTTTCCTTATGTATTGTTGTGTGATCCAAATTATGTTATCCAAATCTTCGTAGAATCTTACATGTCCGTGTACAAGAGATTCATAGTAGGATGCCCAAAGGTATTACTTAAAATCCTCAATGGACTTCTATGTTATAGTTAAGTCCCTCGGATTATAAAGTACTACTTCATAATTAGACCCCTTGAGTGGTCTAGCTAAACAGATTCATCCAAAAATCTGGTTAGGGATATCATGTGATGATATAGCTGGAAGGACTCCTTGGTGGCCTAACCAAGAGGATCCCCTGTCGATCTAATTAAAAGGAACCGATGGAAGTCTAGTCACCCTCGTCACAAGTTTGATATCCTTCCCCAAAACATTACAAAACAAACTGTGCGGACTGTGCAAGGGATTACGTAATTATGGATGCATACATAATTATGGAATTTAGTGCACAGAAATCACAGCAAGTTCTGTCATGTGTCTAGAGTTAACCCTATTCATTTCCAATTCTGATGAAGCATCCGTTGAGGAAAAATGAACTAGCTATTCATTTTTCACTTCTGAAGAATATCCGTTGAGGAAATGAATATCCGTTTATCCTTCATTTCCAAATCTGAAGAATACCCGTCGAGGAAAATGACTCCGTTTGTTCATTTTCGTTCTGAAGATTTATCCGCTGAGGAAATGAATATCCGTTTATCCTTCATTTCCAAATCTGAAGAATGCCCGTTGAAGATGACCCCGTTTGTTCATTTTCGTTTCTGAAGATTATCCGTTGAGGAAATGAATATCCGTTGTGTAATCCTTCATTTCCAACTCTGAGGAAGCAACCGTTGAAGATGACTCCGTTAGCTCATTTTCGTTTCTGAAGATTTATCCGTTGAGGAAATGAATATCCGTTGTGTAATCCTTCATTTCCAACTCTGAGGAAGCAACCGTTGAAGATGACTCCGTTAGTTCATTTTCGTTTCTGAAGATTATCCGTAGAGGAAATGAATATCCGTTGTGTAATACTTCATTTCCAACTCTGAGGAAGCAACCGTTGAAGATGACCCTGTTTGTTCATTTTCGTTTCTGAAGATTATCCGTTGAGGAAATGAATATCCGTTGCGTAATCCTTCATTTCCAACTCTGAGGAAGCAACCGTTGAAAATGACTCCGTTAGTTCATTTTCGTTTCTGAAGATTATCCGTTGAGGAAATGAATATCCGTTGTGTAATACTTCATTTCCAACTCTGAGGAAGCAACCGTTGAAGATGACCCCGTTTGTTCATTTTCGTTTCTGAAAATTATCCGTTGAGGAAATGAATATCCGTTGTGTAATCCTTCATTTCCAATTCTGATGAAGCAACCATTGAAAATGACCCGTCTGTTCATTTTCGTTTCGGAAGAATGACCGTTAAGGAAATGACAAGATATTGCCTTACATATCATTGGTGGTTATTTGGCAAATTCACAAATAGACTCCTACGAATAAATTTCGGGACGAAATTTCCTAAAGTAGGGGAGACTATGACACCTGTGTCACCGCGACCATCAAACAAATACCAAACCAATGAAATATTGTATTTCATACTTGGGATCTTGTATAAATATGTGCATCTTTTACACATAACAAATCCGGTTCAATTTCAAACTCTACATCACTTTCTAGAGAATTATACGCAAACTGGTGCGTAAACGTACTCAGTTTAATGCGACAAATACTCCGGAACATCAACATATACTCAACGTACCTTAAATAACCTTTACATAACTTAGAAATAAGTTTTGAAGGCTTTGGTATAGCAAAAACAAGTTAATTCACTTACAAGGACTAAACTTGACAAACTGCGAAAGTATGCCAATTTGAACTGTAACGAACATTCCGGAACATGTCCATAAGTTAAACATACCCTAAATATCCTTTACATAGCTTAGAAATAGGCTTTGAGGGGTTTGGTATGCTAAAACAAACTTTTGGATCATTCAGGGACTAAAAGTGTCAAAAAGTGCACAAGTTTGCACTTTCGCGCATAACTTACGTTCTGAATACATCCGGACATCCAAAAATTTATGTAAGCATCCTTATATTATGCCTTAGTGTTTGGCATGAGAAAAATCCATTCGTCGCGTCATTTGGATCGTCTTTCACGCTTATGCGCATTCCGTCGTAATTAAGCGAACATCGCGATCGTACGGCCAAACGAACCGACATCCGACATATTTTTGGGCATGTTTCATGTCCACAATGTTTAGGCATCATTTTAGGGCCTTAAAGATGACTTTACAGGTCTTAAAGGGGCTGGAAATAGCTTAAAAACGCAACAGGGGCTGAATATGTAAATTCTGCAAGTGGTGCAGATCAGAGGGGCCAGGCGGCCCGCGTAAGGATTGCCCAAAACATGAGGCGGGCCGCGTGAACATGTCTGACAGAAGATTTTGCATTTAATGCAGAATCTGGCCTTTCGTTCGATCAAAGGGCGATGCCTTTTCACCCAAATGAAGGGCCAAGGGTCAAGTTCACTGAATCTAACCCCTGGACACATGTACGCACGAGATCAAGGCACGATATACGATAAAACGATCCTAACGGTTCCACCTTTCCTATAAATACCCCCCCCCCCTTTGTTGTAAAAATCACAAAAATCAGATCTTGAAGCTCTAAGTTGAAACCATTGTTTCATACCTGAGCTATTTGGTCTTGATTTGCACTCGGGGACCCTCCGTAAGTCTTCTTTCGCTCTTTTATTCGCTTTTCGAGTCCGAAAGTCAACGTTTTGTTGACTTTCTGCATTGACCAGCTTATGGTCGATGCGAAGTTCATGGAACTTCATAACGTGAGCGTGATCACGATGGTTATGGTCCATAGTGACCATACCTACTGATCACCACGTTATCTAGGCTCGGTGACGAGTCGTAGTTTCGGCCAAAATGTGCATTCTTGCATATTTTGTAACCAAACTACTCGTGGGCATCAAAGCCGTTTGTTTTGATGTCAAACCTGTTTCTAAACTTAGTTAAGCATGTTCTAACATGCTTAGCTCGTCACGTTTAGTATAGTGCTTATATAGGGTCGTAAGGTAAGCGATCTAAACCATCGCTTATACTTTCGAACCCGACCCATTTGGTCGGTCATTAGGACCTGACCAAACACATTAGGTGACCATAGCTATAACCTTCCGAGGTTATACCTTGTGGTCACGATGTTAGGCGTTCCAGACGCGTTCTACGCGAACGACGCGTAAGGTGGCATAAGCTACCTAAACGGGTCGTGATGGACCGTAAGCACTTAGGTTAAGTTCCATTTTAGTATGTAGGCTTTGTTAAACCATATTACACGAGTCTCCATACTCGTTTGGTTTTCGAACCCGCGTACTGTCCGATCCTTCCGATTTGGTCCGGTATATTAACATAGCTACCTATTAGGTGCCGTTTGATATCCCGTGATCTTTAGCATTATCTGGTTATTATACAAGAACTCCAAAGCAATCTCAAGTGAGTACATTGAACCCCTCTTTTACTATTTTCTAAACTGTTTTGGGGTGAAACACATGTGCCTATCTGTTACTTTCATGCTTTCCTGTTTTCACATCATATACTTGCTATGTTCAATAGTACATATATAGTACATGATTTCATTGTGTTTATGCTATGTATGTCCATCGTGTGCATACTTAGCACAACACTTTACATTACATTTTCATGCTATGTATGTCCATCGTGTGCATACTTAGCACAACACTTTACATTACATTTTCATGCTATGTATGCCCATTGTGTGCGTACTTAGTACATTGCTTTACATTTCATGCTACGTACGCCCATTGTGTGCATACGTAGTACATTGTTTCACATTACATTACTATTGCATATGCTCATCCAGTATATGAACACATTACACTACATTTTGAACCGTTGTACTCTACAATACATTTCATGCTACGTACACCCATTGTGTGCATACGTAGTACATTGTTTCACATTACATTACTGTTGCATATGCTCATCCAGTATATGAACACATTACACTACATTTTGAACCGTTGTACTCTACAATACATTTCATGCTACGTACGCCCATTGTGTGCATACGTAGTACATTGTTTCACATTGCATTATTGTTGCATATGCTCATCCAGCATATGAACACATTACACTACATTTTGAACCGTTGTACTCTACAATACATTTCATGCTACGTACGCCCATTGTGTGCATACGTAGTACATTGTTTCACATTGCATTTCTGTTGCATATGCTCATCCAGCATATGAACACATTATACTACATTTTGAACCGTTGTAACCATTTGACTATACATAAACATTTCTACCGTTGTTAAACATTTCATCTTGATGGTTTGGTTTGAGTAAGTGATTTAAGTAACGAGGCATGTGTAATATGATACAAGCATGGTGGATACGCCGCTGGTACTTCCTATATATAAGTGTTTGTATGGTATTACATATCGTAGCGTTATTTGAATCATTTCAATTTGAGACATAGAACATGTTATACAAATAACACGCTTTTCACAAGACATTGATTTACAGACAACAAATCTTATACAAACTCTTTTTACATGGTTATTCAGTTAACCATGCATTGTTCTCTTATTTATACATATCATTTGATCTTACCGTTTTTCAAATGATTTACAAGACAAAGCAAAATACGAGGTTCATGACTAAACATTTTCTCAAACTTAAGTCATGAATTCCGTTTTCACAAAACCAGTGTATCTCACAGGCATTTTTATGCTGACGTACCTATTTTCACATGTGTTTTCAGGAGATGATGCATAGGACTTATCAAGACATACTTAGGCGGACCTGTGCCTTAGTGACTTAAAACGAGACAAGAACTAGTTAATTTATGTTATGTACACTTGATTCTTGTTTAGACAATGTAAACTTTCATGTTTGATTTATAAAACGAAACTTCATTTGCCATGGATTTGAAACAGTTGATTCTGTTACAACACTCCCCGACGTTTCCGCCACGTTTTGTATGTTCTACGTGGTCGGGGTGTGACACATCCTCTGCTGCACCTATTCCGAGCTTTGCATTCGAGTGTGACGATATAGTGGATTCTGATCCCATCTTTCCTCCGGGATTTGACCCGGATCACGACATAGAGTTCATACCCCTGGATCAGCCTATGGAGGATCCAGTCAACCCAGTAGACCCAGTTGATCCCATCGACCTTGAGTTTGATTTTGAGATGGCCTTTGATGATCCCGAGCCTACCGTAGCCCCCGAACCAGTAGCTGCTTCAGACCCCGTATTCGAGCATGACCCTATTCGTGCAGATGTACCCACTGTGGATCCTTTAATTAATGATGTACCTATCGATGACCATCCTATTGTTGCTCCGCTATTGGAGGATGAGCATGCTGTTGATGCCCATGTTGATGCCCCTCACATTGCTAATATTCCTGTTGATCCTGTTATTGCCCCTTTTCCTGACCTTGTGCCTGTACAGTCCAATCATGCGCTTCTTGCGGCCCAAGTTAATTCTCGATACGCGCACACCCGAAGTGGGTGGATAAACGATGACAATAGTTACCCACCTTTGGAGTTTCCTGTGACACTCCCTTGTTACTCCTATTTCAGTCCCTGATCTAGTTCCTATGGATGCACCTTTGCTTCCCACACTCACCACTGATACTCACCACACCGCTACATGACCGGAGCCTGTACTTGAGCCAGCTAACTACACCATCGAGATAGCTCGATGTCGCGCCTGCTGAACCTACACCTTTACGTGGTCACACCTTGTTTCTTTTTAGTCGGCCATACGTCGCACTTCTTATATCTACCTGCATCGGACAGCCCCCCCCCCTCATTTGTGAAGAGGTTCGTTTTCCCCTTGTGAAGATCGATGCCCGCTGCGCCATCATGCCTAACACCTTCTATCAGGATATACCCGCACCTAGAAGAGATTCCCTAGGCCGCACCGCTTGCTACATTCACCACTACAACGTTCGATAAGCCAATTGGATGGTGCCTACAAACGCACTATGTTAACTATAAACCCTTACCATTTCTCGCATTATGAAAAACGCACACAGGATAGGTTGCTCCAGTAACAGCAACTGCAAGTTAAGGATAAGAGTCGCGGAACGTTGAAGCTGAGCTGACACCTCGAAGGGCAACTTCAAATGCATAACATTACATAACTTAAAACATGAGTTAAGTGTCTACATCACAAGACAGCATATTGTCTGAAAACTTTAACTAAAACACCACGTCCTTCACCAACATGCCTTGATCCGCCACATACATCAGGATCCCTTTTATGCTCTTAACCCCTGATATTCCACCGTCCCCTGGGATTTTTGATAATCGTTCCTTTTACCATTAAGCGGCAATTCAGTTAACTACTTCGAGGAATATACAAGCTCGCGGAGAAATTCAAGCATGTCGACAGTTTACTACTCTCTTCTCCCCCACCTTAGTTACTAGAAATGTTGATACCTGGATAACGCAGATTGCGTTACGATTGGGTAGAGACCCCAAGATTGTGGAGATTTGAGAGGACCACGTCTGACTACGCAATTTAGATATGCTAATATACTTGTTGGGCAAGGGTAGGGAGACCCGATGGCCCTGATAATGTGATACATTTTGTAAGGCAATGAAATTGTAGTCGGAAAACGATGGAAACCAATTGTCATAAAGCATGTGCTAAAACATTATGGCCAATAATCAACGAAAGCTCAGTCACCATGTCATTGCTAAATGTGATCAGTAACGCTTATGCGCGTACTAAAATTTTGATACTACATGTTTACGTGCTATACTTTTATTCAACGAAACCCTCAAATTACGTACGAAGGTTATGATTGTGATGCAATGTGCTTACCCGTATAATGGAAACCTAATCATAAGACGTAATACCAATATAATGGGAATGTGCTATGACTGAGAAACACGTGTTTGTTTGATATACGTTCGGCAAGCATGATCCCAATTACTTGCTTGATGAATTGCGTGATGTGTAATATAATGACTTAAACATGTGAGATACATGTGCTCCAAACAACTATTTATGTTCCCTGAATAGAAGAGACCTGACTAACATGAACTTCTTCCTAGAAGATGTCGCATCAAGAGATCACCCGACTGACTGAGGCAGAATGGTTAGCGCACGCCTCTCGAGTCAGAGCTCGGCACGAGGTTCTTCGCTACCAACATGGCGAAGGTGCCTCGGGGAGAGACCTACCTAACGGTAATGTTTAAGTCACTTGAGACACATTACAATACGTTGGAAAGTCCCTAAAGTGCCCTGCTAATACCTATTGTGATGATGAATTCTTGGATACAGGGTGTACCTACCAGTTTTTCCTAGAATGCAACCCTCCGAATTTCGATGGCACGGGAGGTGCCATAGCATTTGTAAAATGGGCTGAGAATGTGGATGTCGTTGTGAGAATGAGTGGTTGCACGCCAGAGCAGCAAGTCCCATACATTTCCGGATTGCTACAAGATGGAGCTCTGTTATGGTGGTACCGTAAGGTTCGAGAGTTGGACGAGGCTGTAGCTTATGTGATGTCATGGAGCGAGCTGAAAGAGATAATGCGAAAGGAGTATTGCTCTCAGAAGGATATCCAAGGGTTGGAATTAGAGTTCAGGGAGCTACAGAAGGAAGGTCCAGATGTGGTAAAGCACGTGAAAAGGCTTTACGATTTGTCGCGAGTCATTCCGTACCTAGTGGAACCCGAGTTGAAGAGAATGGAGCAATCTATTAGGGAATTGACACCCCAGGCCTTGAGCTTGATGATGGCATCGACGCCGCCATCACCCGTGATTGCCCATGTAACAGGACTGGAGCTCACTAAGGAAGCATTTAGATTGGTGAAACTATCAATCCTGGATGAGAAAAAGGAAACAACAATGGAGACATCTGGGAAGAACAAAAGAAAGCTTGGCAAATCTCAGGGAGGTGATCAGGCAAAAGAAAGGAGAAGGGCCAAAAAGGGAAAGATGTATCTGGGTAACCTACCTAAGTGCGAAGTATGCCAGCGCCATCATAACGGGAAGTGCAGTATTAGGAAGTGTGACAACTGTGGAAAAAGGGGACACGACAGGGAAACGTGTTGGCAGGAGACGAAAAGAGGAAAGGAAGGTTGTAACTGCGGTGGTATGGGGCACCTTAGAAAGGATTGCCCAAGGGAGACTAACCAAGACCACGAAGAAGCATCCAACACCGGAGCTAGTAAGGCCTGCCAGGATCCAGATATGGTCACTGGTACGTTCTTTGTCAACCCAAAGTCTTGCATTCACGTTATTTGATAACGGTGCCGACCTTTGTCTCGCATCTCATGAATTTAGGAATCTACTTAGGTTAGTAGAGAGTAAGTTAGTCGACCCACTCCTAATGAGGCTAATTAATAAACGACCTCGACATAGTAACTAGGATGAACCCGCGATCGAGCAACCAAGCGGAAAATAGTTACCCACGTCCCGGAGATGAACGACGAAGCAATCATGACTCATGAGGAAAGATACGCCTCTACGAACTACAAATTGCCTGAAGGAATGGAGGATGTTGCGTGAAGAATAGGTTGCTTCTTGACCCATGTCGGGGACAGGGGGAGCCAAAGAACTAAGATCTTCTTAATACAAGAAAATGTCCTAAGGTCTCCACAAGGACTTGCCAGAATGTTCTCTCCTACGGCTAATCTCGTTCGCGTCAGATAAATTCCCAACGTCACACCTGCGGTCAATACCCCTTAACGACTTATACCCCCGGAAGCGCAAGGATTGACGGTGAAGCTACAGAAGTTGATGAAGAAGGAAGATAACAGACCAAAAATCCCCTGTTGGGAAAACCCCATATCTGCTCGTTAAAAAGGAGGATGATGATTTTCAAGTAAACATCAGCTACCAGGAACCGAACAAGCTAACCCACCAAAATCAGCGACTCTTGCTAAAAATTTGCGGACCTCTTGTACAACCAACGATGAGAACCCGACTACTACACGACTGATCGACAATCGAACATCGTCAGAGAATATACCAGGATGAAATTGTGGGACAATGATCGTGCTTAAACATAAACAAAATACTGCTTCCTACACAATGAATAAACCAGATTCACACGAGGTGTGGAATCCAGAAAGACTAGAAGCCTGACATCTAGGAACCATATCTGTCAACTCAATCAAACATCATTAACTTGATCAACCTATCATTATAGTTAACGAACCCGAAAGTACTTAAATTTTCTTCCGTTGAAGTCTTCATTTTCACTTCTAACAAGTAGAAATTTGCATTTCTGCTCCCTTCAAGTAGTTGCATCGCGTTGTCTTTCTTCGCTGAGAGCGAATGCACGTTTGCTTCATATATTTGGTCACTTCTTCGTTTTGGTAAGAACGCATCACTTCATAACCCATGCACCATTTGCTACGCATGTGGTTTCATTTCGAATAAACGCTTCATGAATGTTCGGCTATTACATCGCCGAATCTAATTACTAGTTTGCGATTCGAATGACCTATATTTTGTCATTGTTGACTCTTTTGTTATCAAGTCAACACACTTATTGAAACCACCTGCTTGCGAGTTACATGTTTGCTATCATGTCAAGATTTCCTTGTTGACATGTACGTTTATTGTTTGGTTACGTTGAAACTAGGTTCGACTGCTTGAACTTATCCAGATCACATGTTCGATTTGAGACGCCATATGATGTATTGAGAGCATCATATTCTAATACTTGGACATAGGTTCTTTTGTTTCGAGTCGTAATAGACTTGTTTGGTCTATGACTTCATTAAATCGTTGATAGATTTCGATACCTTACAGTGACACTTTCACAGAATTGCAGCTTGTGCTTCTCTAACTACTCGCTTTGTACACGGATTTAATTGGTTATTTGACAACTCGCCCTAAATCCGTTTTCGTTATCACAATTAAATCACTCTCAACACACTTGCGTGCTGAGTCAAAGGTACATAAATTCATTGCATATCATGGTGTACCCCCTAACAATTCTTTCATAATCCAGCAAACGCCTTGCAGTACTCAATTTCACCTTCCGGTTTGCTTCGGTACACTTTCATCTGGTTCCAAACTCGGTGATTTTGTTCAGTCATCACTATTTCGAGTCTTGTCATTACGATACCTTGTGGTGTCACTACAAACTTGTAGCTGTTGCTAATCATGGCCAACCGTTCCACGCAAGATACATAAACTTTTGTTGACTTGTCATTTACACATTCCTGATGCAACTACAAATCAAAGCAAGGATACACCAGATTCTTTTGTATTCATTCGGTGTATCCTCACAGTTCAAAAGGGTCAAACGCACTGAACCTTGCCACTTGGTTACTTGGGAGTTGACAGATCACTTTACCATTTCATTTGAGTAGAAAATTACGGAATATATATAGAGGGTGTGGATTGTTAAATATTCTTGGAACCACCAAGGGTGAGTAAGCTTTGATGCAGTTTGATGACTATCTACCTCGATGTTATAATTTGCGTGACGTGACCAAATGGAGTTAAGGTAGTACAAATTTCGAGGACGAAATTTCTTTAACGGGGGGAGAATGTGACAACCCTCACTAAACCAGGTTTCCGTACGACTTAATTAATAATAATTTACTGCTTAATTACTGTGCTTACTTGAATTTATGGATAGACTGTTACTTGACTGTTGATACTTGTACATATCTGCATCATACCTTACATACTGTCACTACATTATTTTCATGATGCACAAAAGCACAGTAGCACTATGAACGGATGACCTATTGAACATGCTGATAAAGCCAGCATCAGACAGACACTGCCTCTAAGGGCCTGTATGAGCCAGAAATATTTTACTACACCCATAGTGTGTGTAGGGATACAAGGGTTGTAGAACTGCATCTCTAGGAATAAGATATAATGATTGGATGTGCCTAAAACGTACTCTAAGCACAAAACACAGCACTTTTACTAACATACTAGCTTCTAGCTAACTAATAAAGTGCCAAAACATGAGGAAATATTCCTGACACTTTGCAGAATAAGATGTGTCGCTAAAAAGTATTATTTACGACGCTTAAAAGATTACTTAAGCACTTTAACGGATTACTATCAAACCGAACAACCGGACTATACCCGGAACATGAAAATATTGCCAGAAATATTATTAGCCTTTTTCTGAGCCAGTTAGGGTCCCTGATTACCCTAACACCTGCATTTAAGCGCAACACTTAACTAACGGAGTTAACCCCTAAAGTTAACATATTTAACGTAACTAAGTCCTAACTACACAATTGAAATCGAACTGGATACCCCCCCCCCCCCTAAAGAGATCGGCCAACTAAAGGGAACACAAGGGTACAACTTTTGATTATTAAATTGATTTATGTCTAATATCTAGGAGACACGAAATCCGTTGGACGATGATCATAACTTTGCCTATAAATACATGAGCTTAACCTTAGAGATTTATCACCACACTTCACCAACGCACTCTACTCTCTCTTGCTCTCCCCACTCTCGGCCGAAGACCCCCCACCCCCATCCATCATTTGTCGACTCTTGTTCATCCATTCCAAGTATATACAAGCTTCACGGGTTACGTATTGGGAGGCTTGGAGCAAACGGAAGCGGAAGGACCTCGTTACTTAGCTTTTATCCACCACCTTTTCGCCTAGATTCTTCCCTAGCCCCGAGCTAGAGGTATAATGTTTAAAACTCACTCTCGAACATATCTAAAGTGGTTAATGTGATTTATAACGATTAAAATGCGGAAACCCATCTTTTGAATCTTTAAAGTTCACTAAAACTTGAATTTTGTTGGATAAAAGCTCATAACTTGTGTAAAAGTTGTAGTGTTTGAATATGTTGATTATTGAGGCCCGATCTACGTTGTGGTGGCTCTGATCATCGTTTAACCCGACTTTGTTAAGATCATAGATCTTGACATAAGCTTGTTTATATCGGTACAAGGGTTAAAAGGTGAAACTCTACCACACGAAAGACATGAACTTGTGTAAAAGTATTTTGACTTGTAAAATAGTATTTAAAACTAGCGGATCTACGCATGTACAAGTGGTATATTCGTAGAACCAAGTGTCGAGAAAATCATGTTTTATAAAAGTCGGATGACACACTAACAAATATGATTTTTACAAACTACAAGTGTATAAACACTTGTGAAACGAAAGATCCGACAAAGTAACAATTTTTATAAAAGTTGTCGGGAAGTTGTAAAGAATAATTTATTCTAAAAACGGGGTTTTTACAAGATTAAACTATTTCACACATAGATCCACCAAATATAAGGAGATCTACACTATAGTTTTCGGAAAAACTACAAGTTCATGTAATAATGCGATTTACATACTAGTCGGCAAGTTTGGTGTGTTGAGATTAGTTGATGTGTCGGAAATTGTTTGATTGAATCAGGAAATTATTGAAGTGATTTTATAAAAGAAAATGATACGCTTGAAAGCGTGGCCACCTCCAGTTACAAGGGAAACTCTGGCGAAATTTTTCTAAAAACCTAACACTTAGATTATTTACAAGTGTTAAACTATTTTTGAGATGTTTTCAAAATATATTTCGCCATGACTTTATTTATTAAATAATCGGAGGTGGGATTTTCACAAAAACTAAACGTGATAAATATTTATTCGATAAATATATTTTTCACCACACTGTTTATGATTATTTTGTGAAAATATATAAATATTATTTTTAGAGTAAAAATAATATTTACAAACGTTGACGAACCCAAAATAATACAAACGCTTACACGACGAACGTATAAGTTACAACGGTATTATTACCACTTAATCGTTAAAACGTAACTTACGCTTTATATGGAAATACTCATGAACGCGTATTTTGTCAACGTATTATTTTGGAAAGTATTAAGTGAAGAGAAAATATAATATTTTTGAGAAAAATATTTATATCTTGGAATGAGAAGTAAAAATATATTAAGTGGGACTTAATGATATAATACAAATACACATGTATTAAATCCCCCATCCTTGGGAAGGAGATTAACTACCAAGTACATGCAAGATATAAACACGAAATAGTTGTCTAACTATTTCCCAAAAATGTAAACTATAAAGCTAAGGCACGGCCATCCGTCTAATAGAATTAGCACATGTAGGTCGTTGCAAAGCTGCTTGATTTGGAGTATACTTGGTAGGGACGCACCGCTGTGAGTTCATGTCCCCCTTTTCTCTTAACTGTTTTCAGTTCTCTAAACTGCGGGGGTGAAATACATGTTACTATGTTTGCGAATATTTCTGATATGGTATGGTTAGCGTAAGGAGGGTTGTTATTTAGATCATGTGAACTGGGTAGGCGGAAACTTGAGGTCATTAATCCTCAGGGTAGGACCGAGGGGCAGGAGCGATAGATCTATTTGGGTGTAGCGAGCCCAGTCCCAGGCCCAGCGTAACGGACCTCGGGATGACTTTGTACCCGGCGCATAAATCTGCTAGGTTTGAGCCTTCCTACTTGCATTTCACACATATCAATGGCCTTGCAAACCATTGGTGATCTCTTTTTCCTTATTTGCTACATACCAGGATTTTATACTTACAAAGGTTTTTACTTACTCACTACACATGAACTTGCTCAACAATTTTTGTTGATTTTTCCAACTTACATGTATTTCAGGTAATTAAGGATCTGGTAGGGTATGATACGTTTTCACGCTGCGTATGAGAAATAAGGTCATCCAAAGTTTAGGGGTCGTGTCTCTTGCCTGGACGAGCCACCGCTCTTAAACTACATCTGCTTTATGTTTGTGATTCTGAACAATGTTTTTATGAATTAGGTTGTAACTTCCGTTGCATGTGTCGGTACTTTAAAACAATGTTGTGGTACTTTTATTTTGAAACTTAATCAATGGATGATCTTGCATGGTTTTACTTTCATATAGCTTTGTTATGATTAAGCTATGGTATTAAGAAGTCACACCAAATTAACCACTCTTCCGCAAAGCCAAGGTGTGACAGTTTAAGCCACTTGACTTCACGTTCCATGATTTCCACCGGTTTCTCAACAAATTTCAGTGTTTTATCAACACGAATTTCGTCAAGCGGTATGTGGAGGTTCTCGTCAGCTAAACACCTCTTGAGATTGGACACGTGAAAGATTGGATGAACATTTCCAAGTTCAGGAGGTAACTCAAGTCTGTAGGCTACCTTACCGATTCTTTCGACGATCTTGAATGGTCCAACGTATCTAGGTGCAAGTTTTCCTTTCTTTCCGAATCTGATCACACCCTTCCAAGGTGAGACCTTAAGCAATACACGATCACCGACTTGAAAATCCAAGGGCTTGCGTTTTAGGTCCGCGTAACTCTTTTGACGGCTTCTAGCTATCTGAAGGTTATCGCGAACTTTCTTAACCTTATCTGTTGTCTCTAAAATGAGAGCAGGTCCAGTAAGCTGAGCCTCGCCGATCTCATTCCAGCAGACTGGTGAACGACATTTTCGACCATAGAGAGCCTCGAAAGGAGCCATGTTGATGCTGGAGTGATAATTGTTGTTGTAGGAGAATTCAATCAACGGAAGATGTGAATCCCAACTACCACCAAAATCGATCACACAAGCTCTAAGCATATCCTCCAGTGTCTGGATTGTTCTTTCAGATTGACCATCCGTTTGCGGATGATAAGCTGTGCTCAGATTTAGTTGGGACCCCATTGCAGATTGCATGGTTCTCCAAAAATGAGAAGTGAAACGAGCATCTCTGTCAGAAATGATGTTCAAAGGAACACCATGTCGAGCTACAATTTCATCTACATAGATTTGAGCAAGTTTGTCAGCCGAAAAATCCTCACGGATTGGCAAGAAATGTGCTGACTTGGTAAGACAATCAACGACTACCCAGATGGCATCGTGACCTTTCTTTGTGCGCGGGAGTTTAGTAATGAGATCCATAGTAATGTTTTCCCATTTCCAAACTGGGATCTCTGGTTGCTCCAATAATCCGAAAGGACGCTGATGTTCAGCCTTAACCTTAAGACAAGTAAGGCATTTTGATACATATAAGGCAATGTCTTTCTTCATACCAGGCCACCAATACTGAATACGAAGATCCTTATACATCTTATCTGAGCCAGGATGAATAGAATAACGAGACTTATGGGCTTCATCCATAAGCAAGGTACGAAGATTATCTTGGCTCGGGACCCACAAACGGTCCATGAAGTAATACGATCCATTGTCTTTTAGTTCAAGAGCAGGTGTTATGTGATAAGGAAATTCCTTATCCATCAAACCTTGTGAAACACAAGCTTGTTGAGCCTGAGAAATATGGGCTTGGATATCGGATTGAGCTTGAATAACAGATTGGACACGAACACAATGAAGCTTAGTACGTTCCTTGCGACTCAAAGCATCGGCTACGACATTTGCCTTACCAGGATGGTAGCGAATTTCGCAGTCATAGTCGTTTAGAAGCTCTACCCAGCGTCGCTGCCTCATGTTGAGTTCTTTCTGATTGAAGATATGTTGAAGACTTTTGTGGTCTGTGAAAACCACACATTTTGTACCGTACAAATAGTGTCTCCAGATCTTAAGAGCGAAGACAACTGCACCCAACTCAAGATCATGAGTGGTGTAGTTCCTCTCATGTATCTTCAACTGTCTCGATGCGTATGCTATGACTTTGTTTCTTTGCATCAGGACGCAGCCAAGACCTAATTTAGATGCGTCGCAATAAATGACGAAATCATCATTGCCCTCAGGCAATGTTAGGACAGGCGCGTCGCAAAGCTTTTGTTTCAAAGTCAGGAACGCTTCCTCTTGTTTGACTCCCCAATCAAATGGCTTGTTCTTCTGAGTTAGAGCAGTTAGAGGAACTGCAATCTTCGAGAAATTTTCTATGAAGTGGCGGTAATAACCCGCTAGACCAAGAAAAGAACGAACTTCAGTAGGAGTAGTAGGTGTATCCCAGTCCTTAATCGCACTAATCTTGGATGGATCTACATGAATACCTTGTTCGTTGACAATATGTCCTAAGAATTGAACCTCTTTAAGCCAGAATTCACACTTGGAGAATTTGGCGAAAAGTTGCTCTTTCTTTAGGAGTTCCAAAGTAAGACGAAGATGTTGCTCATGATCAGCTCGCGTCTTAGAATATATTAAAATGTCATCAATGAAAACGATGATGAACTTATCTAAATAAGGCTTGCAGACCCTATTCATCAAGTCCATGAAAACAGCAGGAGCATTAGTCAAACCGAAAGGCATAACTGTGAACTCATAATGCCCATATCGAGTGCGGAACGCTGTCTTGGGAATATCTTCTTCATGCACACGAAGCTGATGATATCCAGATCGAAGATCAATCTTTGAAAAATAAGAAGCGCCTTGCAATTGATAAAAGAGATCATCAATGCGAGGTACGGGATATCGATTCTTGATGGTGAGCTTGTTAAGCTCACGATAATCGATACACATCCTAAAAGATCCATCCTTCTTCTTGACAAAGAGAACGGGAGCACCCCAAGGTGAAAAGCTAGGACGGATAAAACCTTTGTCAGAGAGTTCCTGCAGCTGCTTAGACAACTCTTGCATCTCAGACGGTGCAAGACGATATGGAGCCCTGGCAATGGGATTTGCACCAGGTACGAGATCAATACGGAACTCGACTTGGCGTGCTGGAGGTAGACCAGGTAACTCTTCAGGGAAAACTTCAGAATAATCTCGAACGACAGGAATATCTGAAATAGACTTACCTTTGCCTTTATCTGCTGTAACATGTGCTAAGAAAGCCACATAGTTCTTCCGTAGATACTTCCGTGCTTTAAAACAAGACATGAGTTTGAGACCACCGGCAGGCTTCTCACCACGAACCTGTAGGATCTCGCCTGTCGACAGCGGCACACGAACAATCTTCTCAGAACAAACTATCTCTGCGTGATGCTTAAATAACCAATCCATACCCGCAATAACGTCGAAGCTTCCAAGTTGCATTGGCGTGAGGTCAAGAGGAAAAATATGGTCGTTAAGGTTCAACTGGCAGTTGCGGAGAACAGAATCAAGAACAATGGGTTCACCGCTCGCCACTTCTACTGTCAATGGTTTACCTAGTTTCGTTCTAGACACGCGAAGCATTGGCTCAAAAGACAATGACACAAAACTCTTGTCAGCACCCGAATCAAAAAGAACAAATGCAGGCTGATTATTAATAAAGAACGTACGGTTCACCACTTCATTGTCTGCTTGTGCCTCTTGAGCATTCATGTTGAAGACTCGCCCTCGAGCCTGAGCCTGATTCTGGTTTGCATTCTGGTTCTGGTTGGCTAGTCTTGGGCACTGGTTTCTGTAATGGGTCAGATCCCCACAGTTATAACAAGCACCTGGTGGGTATTGTGGTCGTGCAGCTTGACCCTGTTGCTGAGCAGGAGGCTGAGCAACTTGTTGAGCAGGGTTCTGAACTGCACGATTTTGAGCGAACCGACAAACATCGGCAAGATGACCTGACATCCCACAGTTAGTACAAAAACGGCACTGATGTTGCGGCTGATGGTGACTGTTGCATCGATTGCACAAAGGTGCACTTCCTGAATAGGGCTTCTTTGCTGGAGGCTGTGCGGGTTGGTTGGGAGCTGCCTGGTTAGCTTGGGCAGTGACAGCATAGTTTTGGGAAGTCTTACGCTTCTTTGCCCTTTTTGATGAACCAGAATCCTTTCCATTCTTGTTTTAACCTTTCTTGCTATCTTCCTTGTCAGACGACTGTTTCTTGCCCTTGTCACCCTTCCTGTATAATTTATTCTTTCGAATCTGCGACTCAGTCAGTGTCGCTGATAACTCGATTGCCTGACGGATTGTGGTAGGGTTGCTACCAGTAATAATGTCTTGTACCGAGTCAGGCAGGCCGTTGATGTACCTTTCGATAGCCTTGTCGAGTGGGGCGACCATAGTCAGGCAAAGTAGACTCAACTCCTCAAACCTATCAGTATATGCCCTGTGCTCGCCACTATCTTGTTTCAAATCATCAAACTCCTTCTCCAATGCTCGTTGTTCATGACGAGGACAAAACTCCCTCATCATAAGAGCCCTTAGTTCAGCCCATGTCTGTGCTAGAGCAACGTCTGCACCACGGTCTCTCATTACCCCATTCCACCATGTAAGAGCCCTCGTTTGAAACACGCTCAAAGAAAACTCGACCTTGCGATTATCCGGACACTGAACATGGCGAAAAGTATTCTCAATGCTCTCAAACCATTGAAGAAACCCAGTTGCTCCCTCAGAACCACTAAACTTGAGTGGTTTAGCCGAGTTAAAGTTCTTGAAATTGCATGTACCATTGTTGTTGTTGTTGGCTTGGTTCCATTGAGCAAAGAGATTTGGGAATTGAGCAGCCATCTGCTGCGCAATAATTTCTGCCAGCTCGGCAGTTGCTATCTGGTGTTCGCATCGAGGAGGCATTCTAAAAGAGGAAAACATGAAAGGAAACGAGTGAGATGATTAGATGAAGAGAATGAGATGAAACAGAATCAACAAAAGCAAAGATGGTGGTTACGCATCGCAAAGCAAACAAGCGACACGAAATGTCTAGTCAAAGTAAGTGGGTCAAAGATAATGTATCGCGAAGACATGTTCACCTATAAGTGAACACTCACCCCAAGAGTTCCCAGGTAAGAGTGACTGGTCCGATTATGTGGATTTGTACGAACACTCTAGCCTTAGACAGAAAACCCGGGGTACAGGCATTCACTCTTCCAGTTTGCACGTGTTCACACTATTAAAACCCAAAATTTTGACGAGATTTTGAAAATTCAAAGGGGTTCAAAACCTTATAACAGAGGGTTCAAAACCTAGTAATCAATCATCCTTGAACCGACGATTAATTTTCAAAGCGGATTCGGAATCGAAGTTCCCGTTGTGGTTATCACCTAAGGATAGGTGAAGTGCATGTTTTAAAATCTAAACACAAGATAACTTGTGTTAGGGTCCTAGAAAGTTATAGTCTAGGTCAAAGCATTACTAATAACCTAATTACTTATAACCATTGGCTCTGATACCAACTCTTCTGTCACACCCCGGCCGCGTATAACATGCACCCGCGGCGGAAACGCCGGGGAGTGTTGGGACAGAATTGATTGTTTCATAACCATGGAAATTAAAGTTACATTTTTATTTATCAAATAGAAGTGTTACATTGTCTTAAACAGGAAACAAAGAGTTCATAACATAATTAAACTAGTCTATCTTCATTTTTAGTCTCTAAGGCACAGGTCCGCCCTAGTGTCATGATCATCATCCTATGGAATAGCTCCTGAAAACACATGTGAAAGTAGGTACGTCAGCATAAAAATTCCTGTGAGATACATAGGTTTTGTGAAAATGGGATTCATGACTTGAGTTTAAAGAAATGTTTAATAACAGTCAGTCATGAACCTTGTAATTTGTCTTGCTTTGTAAACCTTTTGAAAAACGATAATATCGGATGATATGTATAGATAAGTGTAAGGTTAAACGAGTAACCAAGTAAAATGAGTTGAATAAGATAAGTTGTTTGTAAAAATAATGTCTTGTGAAGAGTATGTTATTTGTGTAAAATGTAATGTGTCTAAACTGAAATGACTTAGATAACGCTACGATATGTAATATTATACAAGCATTTATATATAGGAAGTACCAGCGGCGTATCTACCATGTTTGTATCATATTACATACGCCACGTTACTCCAACCATTTACCCAAACCAACCACCATGTAAATTGTTAATGTATAAATTAATTGTCAAGTGTTATTGTGTAAACCATATCAAAATGTCTATGTTCAATGTAAACCACCAAGTATGTATATCAATGTCAAAATGTTTATGTTTAATGTAGATCATGTAATGTGTACCCAAAATATATCTTGTATGGTAAGTGAGATGTATCAACTAAACCATATGTAAAATGCACAAAACAAGGTGTTGAAGTAAAACATGGTTTAAATCAACGTTATGTTTTGTGGAACAATGCATGCTATACTGATACAAACATTTATGCGGTATTGTGAAATATGCATACATCCAAGCCTTGAGACTGTGGCGATAAACCCTTAAACAAATTAATGGTTTATCTATGTTGTGTATATCGAATTCGGTCATTCCTTCCAATCCAAACAAACCCAGGATTTCAGGAACGGGAGTTGTCAATTCCTATGGTACCACTACCTACTAACTAATGGCGTGATCAATGTTAATGAATGTATTGTTCCATGTTAAACAAACCAAATGTCATACCAAAATGAAGGCATGTGATGTAACCAATTGTACTAAGTATGCACACAATGGGCATAAATAGTATGAAATGTAATGTAAGCAATGTACTAAGTACGCACACAATGGGCATACATAGCATGAAATGTAATGTAAAGCAATGTACTAAGTACGCACACAATGGGCATACATAGCATGAAATGTAATGTAAAACAATGTACTAAGTACGCACACAATGGGCATACATAGCATGAAATGTAATGTGAAACAATGTACTAAGTACGCACACAATGGGCATACATAGCATGAAATGTAATGTAAAACAATGTACTATAATGTACTAACGAACATAGCAGGTTTATGATGTGAAAACATGGAAAGCATGAAAGTAACAACTGGCACATGTGTTTCACCCCAAAACAGTTTGTAAAACAGTAGAAAATGGGGTTCTATGTACTCACCTAAGATTGCTTTGAATTCCTTGTGTAATAATCACACAATGCTAGAGATCACGGGATATCAAACGGCACCTAATAGGTAGCTATATTAATATACCGGACCAAAATCGGAAGGATCGGATAGTATGCGGGTTCGTAAACCAAACAAGTATGGAAACTCGTGTAATATGGTTTAACAAAGCCTACATACTAAAATGAAACCTAACCTAAGTGCTTGCGACCCATTACGACCCGTTTAGGTAGCTTATGCTATCTTAACGCGTCGTTCGCGTAGAACGCGTTTGGAACGCCTAACATCGTGACCACAAGGTATAACCTCGGAAGGTTATAGCTATGGTCACCTAATGTGTTTGGTCGGATCCTAATGATCGACCAAATGGGTCGGGTTCGAAAGTATAAGCAATTGTTTAGATCGCTTACCTTACGACCCTATATAAGCACTATACTAAAAGTGACGAGCTAAGCATGTTAGAACATGCTTAACTAAGTTTAGAAAACAGGTTTGACATCAAAACAAATGGCTTTGATGCTCACGAGTAGTTTTTTTTTTTGGGTAAATGGTTACCCCGGTGATTCTATTAAATTCAACCGCAAATAAGTACAAGTAGTGAGGATGAGTACTACACTAGTTCATATATAGGACATGCCCCATATATGTAAGACAAAGCAAAACAAAGTATCTATGACACCCCATAACCTAGTCTACTATACATCATGAAAGAGATCTAGTAGACAAAACAATGCAAAACAAAAAACAAAATCCTCAACCGCCATCATCAAAGATAAAGCTGCCACAAACTGGCAACCCCTTCAAACGAACCAATAACAGCCTATCCATTTGAGAATTTTGTGGAAGAGGTGCTTGCCCCTGCTTTCGAAGAAAAAGGATGAGAACCCGAGGTCATAAATTCACTAGTTTCATTGTAGACTTCAACGACCTCCTCTTCATCCGAATCCTGCCTGTCACTCGACTGTTTCTCCTTCTTCTCTATTCGCCCCACAGTGGTACCTTCCTGATCACCATCATCCTCCTTAAGGGCATCAAACGGGTTTGATGTTGAAACCCGGTTCGAACTCCTCAAAGGCAGTTTTGGTTTAGGATTGATACCTGGTCTATAAACAAACTTAGGTTTCTGATTTTTCATGTGTAGACCTTGGTTGTTAGCTTTCTTCTTTTTAGCTCCCACAACCTGAAAATCATCACCATTCTTTCCAGAATCCCCGAGTAGTTTGGTTACAAAATACGCAAGAATGCGCATTTTGGCCGAAACTACGACTCGTCACTGAGCCTGGATAACGTGGTAATTAGTAGGTATAGTCACTACGGACTATAACCATCGTGATCACGCTCACGTTATGAAGTTCTAATGAACTTCGTGTTGACCATAAGCTGGTCAACGCAGAAAGTCAAACAAAGTTTGACTTTAGCACTAGAAAGCGATTAAAAGAACGGTTCATGGGAACTGGTTTCATGGGAATGATGTTTTTGGTGTTTTGGTAGCGCACTATTCGGATTTTTTGGGTACCCATGACCAAGTCACCAAGCTGGTGAATCATGATTTATTTGCTAACGTTCTTGACACGAATGTTGCTAGCCATATGATTCGGCAGGTTACTCGGGAAGAGGTTAAAAGTGCTATGTTCTCCATAGGGGAAAACAAAGCCCCGGGGCCGGATGGATACACTTCGGCGTTCTTCAAAAACTCTTGGGATATTGTGGGTGATGAAGTTACGAAAGCAGTTCTGGATTTTTTTGATAATGGTAAGATGCTTCAACAAATTAATCATACTATCATTGCACTGGTGCCGAAAAATCCTTCCCCTAATTCAGTGACGGATTATAGGCTGATATCTTGCTGCAACCTTATTTATAAGTGTATTAGCAAAATTCTGACTGACAGAATCAAAGGGAGTTTGGATTATTTAGTTGACATTAATCAGTCTGCCTTTGTCCCGGGTAGGAAAATCACAGATAACATTCTTCTTACTCAGGAGCTTATGCACAATTATCACCTAAACATAGGGCCGCCCAGGTGTGCGTTTAAAATTGATATTCAAAAGGCTTATGATACGGTGAGCTGGTCATTTCTTGAGGATGTTCTGCATGCGTTTGGGTTTCATCAGAAGATGGTTAAATGGATCATGGTTTGTGTTACGAATGTCTCCTATGCGCTGAGCATTAATGGCAACCTGTATGGATATTTTAAGGGTAAAAGAGGGCTCAGGCAGGGTGACCCTATATCCCCTTATTTATTTACACTTGTTATGGAGGTTCTCACGTTGCTATTGAAGAAGGCTGCCGACTCTAGTAATGCGTTCCGGTTTCATCTTTATTGCAAAAAACATAAGATTATTAATGTTTCGTTCGCTGATGATCTATTTTTATTTGCTAATGGTGATGTGGCGTCGGTTAGAATTTTTAGAGACACTCTTCAGAGGTTCACAAGTGTGTCAGGTTTAGTTCCAAGTCTTCCGAAGAGTACCGTTTACTTTGGTAATGTTCCCCGTCTTATTAAACAGGAGATCCTTCATATTATGCCTTTCCAAGAGGGATCTCTCCCGGTTCGCTATTTGGGAGTGCCTCTAATATCAACGAAGCTCGCTTACAAAGACTGCAGAATTTTAGTTGATAAAATGGGGAAGAAGATTGATAACTGGATGACGAGATCTTTATCATTTGCGGGTAGACTTCAGTTGGTAAACTCTGTTCTATCTGCAATGCATATTTATTGGGCTACTGTTTTTATGTTACCCACTAAAATTGTTAATGATCTTGAACGATGTATGCGTGCTTTCCTTTGGTCTGGTACTAACCAGTCGTCGGTTAAGGCTAAAGTGGCTTGGAAGGTTGTCTGCTTACCCAAGTATGAGGGGGGGTTGGGTGTTAGATGTATTTCTGATGTCAACAAAGCGCTTCTATCCACGCATATCTGGAGTATCCTTAATAACAGAAAATTGCTTTGGGTTCAGTGGATCCACATGTATAAGCTGAAAGGTAGAAGTTTTTGGGAGGTCCCGAGCCGTGGTCGTATGACTTGGGGTTGGAGGAAGCTTCTCGCAATTCGTAGCTTAATCCAGCCTCATTTGTGGTCTTCTATTGGCAATGGGGCTCAAACAAACATATGGAGTGATATGTGGTGTAATCAATGTCCGTTGAGTAGTTTTATTAGTCCGAGACGTATCTCTAATGCTGGTTTTCATCTTCAGTCTTCGGTTGCTGAGTTGGTTTCGCATAGTGGGGAATGGAAATGGCCTATTGCTTGGTATGATTTATTCCCAGTTCTAATTAATATACCGGTTCCTACTTTTCTTGATAGGCAGGATCGGCTGATATGGAAGGATCTTGATGGCAATTCTCGCCACTTCTCTTCTTGGGAGGTTTGGAATAACATTCGGCATCGTGAAAACTTAGTGTCATGGGTTAATATGGTTTGGTTCAAACATTGCATTCCGAGGCACTCGTTTCATTTGTGGCTCGTCCTTAGGAATAAGTTGAAGACGCAAGATAGATTATCGGTTTGGGAGGCAGGAAGTGCTACCAATTTAAACCTCATGTGCTGCCTGTTGTGTTACCATGATAGAGATTCAAGGAATCATCTATTCTTTGAATGCTCGTTTGCTGTGAAGGTTTGGGATAACGTTAAGGTGTGGACGAATATGGAAAGTGTTAGTGGTACTTGGGCCGAAATTATGTCTTGGATGAATCAGAACTCGAACATGCAGCTGCCAGAAAATATTATCAGCCGCTTGGTACTATCAGCTGCTTCTTATTTTGTCTGGCAGGAAAGAAATAATAGGCTCTTCGCTAAAAACCAGCGCTCGGAGATGGTGATTGCACGTGAGATCATTAGAACGGTTAGACTGTGCCTATTGTCATTCAAATTCAAGTGGAGACCGGATATTCGAAGATTACTTGAGAAATCGCAGCTTCCTAGTGGAAATGTGGTTATCGACCCAGGATGAAAAGTAGAGTCTTGTCTTTATTTTTGGTGCTCTGTTGAGCTGAGTTGTTTAGTTGGCTGTTTTTTTGGTTTTGTTGGTTTGGCTGTTTTGTTCTTTCCTTGGTATGCCAAGGTTTCGGTGTGTAACATTTCAGTTGCACAATTGTGCTTTTTTGATTTATAAAATTCACCGAGGTAACCCTTTACCCAAAAAAAAGCGATTAAAAGAACGAAAGAACACTTACGAAGGGTCCCTGAATGCTAATCTAGATCAAAATGGCTCAGGTATGAAACAAAGGTTCCAACTTAGAGCTTTAGATCAGATTTTTGTGGGTTTTAGCCAAAAGGGGGGGTATTTATAGGAAAAGCAAAGCCGTTAGGATCGTTTCTTGAATATCGTGCATGATCCAAGCCGTACACTTGTCAAGATGTTGTGGTGGCTTAATGTGACCTTAACCCCAAAGATGGTGAAAGGGCATTGCCCTTTGGAGTGTTTGAAAGGCCAATTTTAGCAAGAAAACAAATTTACTACAACTGAAGGGGCCATGCGGCCCGCATCAGGATCAGACAAAACTCAGGCGGGCCGCCTGGCTATGTCTGATCTGCACAAAGTTTCAGAAATGGCAGTTTTGGTCCCTGTTGCATGTTTAAGCCATTTCCGACACTTCTAAGGCCCGTAAAGCCAACTTTAAGGCCCTAAAATGATGCCTAAACATTGTGGACATGAAACATGCTCAAAAATATGTCGGATGTTGGCTCGTTTGGCCGTACGATCGCGATGTTCGGTTAATTACGACGGAATGCGCATAAGCGCGAAAAACGATCCAAATGACGCGACGAATGGATTTTTCTCATGCCAAACACTAAAGCATAATATTATAATGCTTACATAAATTTTTGGATGTCCGAATGTATTCAGAACGTAAGTTATGCGCGAAAGTGCAAACTTGTGCACTTTTTGACACTTTTAGCCCCTGAATGATCCAAAAGTTTGTTTTAGCATACCAAACCCCTCAAAGCCTATTTCTAAGCTATGTAAAGGATATTTATGGTATGTTTAACTTATGGACATGTTACGGAATGTTTGTTATAGTTCAAATTGGCATACTTTCGCAGTTTGTCAAGTTTAGTCCCTATAAGCGAATTAACTTGTTTTTGCCATACCAAAGCCTTCAAAACTTATTTCTAAGTTATGTAAAGGTTATTTAAGGTATGTTGAGTATATGTTGATGTTCCGGAGTATTTGTCGCATTAAACTGAGTACGTTTACGCACCAGTTTCCGTATAATTCTCCAGAAAGTGATGTAGAGTTTGGAATTGAATAAAAGTCAAAACATGAAAAATGTAAAACACAACCAAACAAACATTGGGATCAAATAACATTGTTTTATTGATAATTGAACTGTTCACAATGATTACAAGCACAAATGTTACAATCAGGTCAAAAGACCTTGTAAAACTCAAGTTATGGCCGAAAAGGGTATATTCGGTAATTACTGAACCGATGCCATAACCGCAGGTTATGAGCAGGTTAAAAACAATTAAAAATCTTTAAAAATCCCAAAATATTATTTTACATCAGTGTGTAAAAGGTTTGGTGTCGAAATCTGGGTTTAGATAGGCGTTATGCTAATTGCGCCATTTAATTACTAAAGTTTCCGTAATTTGCGCTATTTAGCATAACTCCTATTCTGGACCTCGGATTGACGTGAAATTTTAGGGACATGCTTAGAAATCAGTAACTAAGGTTATGGTTCTTTCACATGTCCGAAATTCTCGTTTTAAATTAAAAAGGGCGTTACGGTCAACTTTTAAGCATTTAACGGAAATGTGTAAAAGACTCGTACAAACAATGAACCGGTCACAGAGGGTTATACCATCATGTAACCTGGTCCTAAGAGAGTCCTAAGGCATATCTAAATCATACTTTAACAGGTCAGAACTGAAGTCAAAGCAAAAGTCAAAGTTTTGCGACTTTCGGCTCCGAACTGGGTCAAAACAGTAAATGGTCGGATCAAACAAGCTTATTTTTTTTTTTTTTGGGTAAAGGGTTACCCCGGTGATTTTATATATTCACAAAAAATAACACAAGTAGTGTGGTAACGTCCACACTAGTTCAAACATGAGACATGCTGTGACACCCCAGGAAAACCAGTGAACGATACCTAGCTTCCTCAGTAAGTGCGTACCAAATTTCGGGACGAAATTTCTTTTAAGTTGGGGATAATGTGACAACTCGAGTTTTTGACTTTCACTTTCGCATTTAATGCGCGTTGACTTTGACTTTGACTGCTTAGTTGTTGGATTGTGGACTTGAATTATACGAGTTGTGTGTTAATGAAAATATATATATACGTTTTGATTGTTTGATCGTGCATAGTTGTTTGCTACATTGTGAAACTTGTAAACTAGTTAGCATGAAACACATTACATTACACAAACAACCTTCGAAGGATGTCCACGAAACATGGTGCATGAATCGAAGGATGACGAAACACATCCTTCGATCCAGAAGATCATCCTTCGGATTGATAAGTCTCGAAACATATCATTCGGGCCATGAAGGAATCCTTCGACATCCTTCGGCCCAGTCATCTGATGGGCTTGGCCCATTACTGTGATACGTATATATAGGAGTGCATGTAAACTGATGGTTATTTTCAAAGAAAAACCCTAGTTTTCAGTTCGTGTGTGACGGCAATTACAAACACCCGGAGATTATTTGCTGAACAATTCCCTTTTTGCTCTCAATTCCGGTTAGTATTTAAGGTGTATGTGATTATATGATTTACCGATTTACTTGTAATATGTGGATTGTATGATTTATCGGATACGTATACTAGTCGGATATATGTTAACCAAATTGTTCATATCGTGATCGGATAGTATGTATGTTTTTAAAGATATTAGGGTTGTATGTTTTTCGGTTGTGAATGATTGGTAGAATTTGGATGTTCCTCGGATTTGTATACGAATTGGATATGTATGTTAACCAGATTAATAATCGGCTGGATATTGTAATCGGACAAGTTTATGTAATCAAAACATATGTGTAAATCGGATGGTTTGAATAATCTTGTAGCTTGAATGATCTGGTTATTCAGATTAGGGTTCTTGATAAACATGAGAAGTATGCTTGTTTGATCTTGTTGATGTTAGCAGATTTGTGAAAATTGTGTTAAGGGTTAATCGGATAAACGTAACTGTTACTAGCCGAAGGATACTTATTGATCGAACCACTGTTGGACCGAAAGATACCTATCCTTCGAATCATAGTAGTAGTGACCGAAGGATAGTTTGACCGACAGATAGTTTGACCGAACCATTAATTGACCGAAACCTAGTTTGACCGAAAGATAACTTGGGTCGAAAGATAGTGTTAGTTCGAAACATAACCTTCGGACCGAAGGATCATTTTGATGATTATGTTAACTGATGTCGAAAGATAATGATTTGATTCGAAAGATATTAGGGTTTTGAATAATGTCTGGAACAATAGAACATATGTTGATTTAATTGACATGCCATGCTTAGTGATGAACGTATTCGTGCCATATTACGTGCTGTGCCGATATGCAAACTAACTGCTATGTGAACAATTAATTGCATGCGTAACATTTCGACCTTGAACTGATTTACTATACGTGTATACAATAGGACGTGATTAATTACTTGTGAGTGCATAACTTAGCATACCGAGCAAACCAAGGTGAGTTCACACAGCCAAGGCATGGGTTCCCAGGGTGGGAATGGGTTGGATGATTACTTGTGCATACTTTGATACTGTAACGAACGATTAAACTGTTGATGCTTACGAACTACTCAACTGCCTTCGCACACACCCTGGTCGGTAAAGACTATGGTCGCGAACGAACTGATCAATTGCCTTCGCACACACCCTGGTCGGTAAAGACTACGGTCGCGAACTAACGAACATAATCTTCGCACACATGCCTGTGAGGCCGCGATGGAACTGATACGATACGAAACTTAATTGAACAAACGCACTATTACCCAAACTAAACTATAAACTGTGAACTCGCTCAACTAGTTTGTTGATTATCTGCTGCATGCCTTGCAGGACCTTAGGTACATATTGGAGCTTGCACAAGGAAGGAGCAGGTCGTTGTGGGAATTGGATAGCGAACGTTAATTGAACTCATAACTACATTTGAGAATTTTATTACTATGCTTCCGCTATTTAAACAATGTTTGGTTTTGAAACATCAGTCATATCTTTATGAATTGTATTAACTACTTTTGATTATTAAATACTATGTTTGATATGATTGATGGCTTGATCCTGGTCATGTCACGCCTCCAAGCGGTGGTACTCCGCGTGTGGGATTTTGGGGGTGTGACAGATTGGTATCAGAGCCATTGGTTATAGAGAACTTGGTTTTAATATGGAAAAACGTTTTTATTAAAACCAGACTATAACCAGAACAGTGCTCTCAACGATCCACAACGACGCTTCGCTCCACGTGCAAGACTCAACATCCTAGGTAATAAGGTTTATGTTTATTGCCTACATGCTAGAATTGCATAGAACTTTGCTCGTAGTATGCTTACATTACTTTGCTCACAACTTGTCATTGCATGAGAATACTTATGTGCTTACACTCTTCTGTCATCGCACTATTCGCGAACCTTTCTCACTTATGTTGCCTTTGATGTGAAGATCAATGGCCGCACGAATTACCATGACTCAAGCCCAGCTAGAGGCTCTCGTTGCTGCGGCAGTTGCAGCCGCCCAAGCAGGTAGTATACCCTGCAGTATAGACACTAGGATCTTTAGATCCTACATTAATTCTCGTACTTAACTTTGCCCTATTCGTACACAATAGGTCAACCCGCTCAGCAACAACCTGCGTGTACCTTCAAGACTTTCATGGACTGTCGTCCTAGCTCGTTCAGTGGCACGGAGGGAGCAGTTGGACTCCTCCACTGGTTTGAAAAGCTCGAGTCGGTTTTCGAAATGTGTGAATGCCCTGAGGCTCGCAGGGTGAAGTTCGCCACTGGCACACTTGAAGGGATTGCGCTCACTTGGTGGAACGCACAAGTGCAGATCTTAGGGTTGGCAGCTGCTAACGCCACACCCTGGAACGATTTCAAAGAACTGATCAAGCGGGAATACTGCACTAGAGAAGACATTCACAAGTTGGAGGATGAGTTGTATAACTTGAGAATGGTTGGTTCGGAAATCGAAGCTTACACCAAGAGATCGAATGAGTTGGCTGTGTTATGTCCAACTATGGTGGACCCTCCTTACAAGCGTATCGAGTTGTATCTCAAAGGTTTGGTGCCAGAAATACAGAGCCACGTTACCTCGGCTAACCTCAACAATATCCAGGAAATACAGCGTCTCGCTCACCGCATCACCGATCAGGCAGTGGATCAGAATAAACTGCCGAAGCGTGTCGGCGCTACTGCTACAGCTGTTACTTCAGTCACTCCCACAGCTGCTACTTCTGCCACACCCAGCGAGAATAAAAGAAAGTGGGACGGGGATTCCAGCAGGGGATCAGCGTCTGTTCAGTCCCAAACTCAGCAACGTCGCACTAACGATTACCAGAGTCCGAGTCAGCAGTCATCGGGCAGTCAGGGACATAGTGGTTATAAGGGAAATCATTCGTGGTGTAACAGGTGCAACAAACACCACAGTGGAAGATGTCGCAGGAGTCAATGTCAAAGATGCCACAAGATGGGCCATGAGGCCAAAGATTGTAGAAGCGCGCGACCAGCGAATCAGAACCAGCAACTTCCACCGCCAGCTCCACAGAATCAGCAGCAGCAGCCACAGCGTGGAAACCGGGGGTGTTTCCAGTGTGGGGCTGAAGGTCACTACAAACGCGACTGTCCCCAGTTGAACCAGAATCGCAATAACAACAACAACCAGGGCAACGGGAATAACAACAATCAGGGTAATGGTAACAACAACAACGGGGGAAACAACAACAACAACGGCAATGAAGCTCGTGGTCGTGCTTTTGTGTTGGGTCGAGGAGATGCAGTGAATGATCCCAATGTGGTTATGGGTAAGTTTCTTCTCGACGATATTTATGTTACTGTTTTATTTGATTCGGGTGCTGATACAAGTTATATGTCACTGAAAATGGGTAAATTATTAAAACGTACACCAACACCCCTAGACACCAAACACGTCGTAGAACTAGCCAATGGTAAAAGTGTAGAAGCCACACAGGTAGTCAAGGGTTGTAGTATTGTTCTAGCGGGTCAGACTTTCTCGATTGATCTCATACCCATAGTTTTGGGTAGTTTCGACGTCGTCATCGGTATGGATTGGCTATCCCAACATCATGCGGAGATCTTATGCAAAGAAAAGGTTATACGTATTCCTCGCTCCAGTCAGGAACCTCTCGAAGTTCAGGGCGACAAGAGTGGTGCTGTGGTTGGCATCATCTCTTACTTGAAGGCGCAGAAATGTTTACGAAAGGGGCATACTGCCATTCTGGCTCTCGTTACTGATGCATCAGCAAAGGAAAAGAAGCTGGAGGATATCCCAGTTGTACGTGACTTCCCTCAGGTGTTTCCTGAAGATTTACCAGGCTTACCGCCTCATCGTCAAGTCGAGTTTCAGATTGAGTTAGCTCCTGGAGCAGCACCAATAGCCCGCGCACCGTATCGTTTAGCTCCAACTGAACTGGAAGAACTGTCGAAACAGCTGCAAGAGCTCTTGGAAAAGCGCTTTATTCGTCCAAGCTCTTCGCCTTGGGGAGCTCCAGTGTTATTTGTGAAGAAGAAAGACGGTACGTTCAGGATGTGCATCGACTACCGTGAACTCAACAAGGTGACGGTGAAGAACCGTTATCCTCTTCCACGCATAGATGACTTATTCGACCAGTTGCAAGGGTCGTGTTACTATTCCAAGATCGATTTGAGGTCAGGGTATCATCAGCTGAGAGTCCGGGATGAGGACGTCTCCAAAACTGCTTTCAGAACTCGCTACGGTCATTACGAGTTTCTGGTCATGCCATTCGGGCTTACGAACGCGCCTGCAGTCTTCATGGATCTTATGAACAGGGTGTGCAAACCCTATCTCGACAAGTTTGTTATCGTTTTCATCGACGACATTTTGATTTACTCCAAGAGTCAGGAGGAGCACGAGCAGCACTTACGCCTTATCTTGGAACTTCTTCGAAAAGAGCAACTGTACGCAAAGTTTTCAAAATGCGACTTCTGGCTTCGTGAAGTCCACTTCTTAGGCCATGTGGTGAACAAGGATGGGATTCATGTCGATCCATCCAAGGTTGATTCGATCAGAAACTGGCCAGCACCACGTACACCGACAGAAATACGCCAATTCTTGGGTTTGGCAGGTTACTACAGGCGATTTATTAAAGACTTCTCCAAGATCGCGCAACCACTCACTATGCTTACACAGAAAGGTGTCGTTTACAGATGGGGTAATACACAGGAGACCGCTTTTCAGTACTTAAAGGATAGGCTTTGCAGCGCGCCTATTCTCTCACTGCCCGAGGGCACGGATGACTTCGTGGTTTATTGTGACGCATCGATACAAGGGCTTGGTTGTGTATTGATGCAACGGGATAAAGTGATTGCATACGCCTCTCGGCAACTCAAGGTTCATGAACGGAACTACACGACGCACGATTTAGAGCTGGGAGCTGTTGTTTTCGCGCTTAAGATATGGCGACACTACCTGTACGGTACCAGGTGCACGATTTACACCGATCACAGGAGTCTCGAGCATATTCTTAAGCAAAAGGATTTGAACATGCGTCAACGAAGATGGGTTGAACTACTGAACGACTACGAATGCGCCATCAAGTATCATCCAGGCAAGGCCAGTGTTGTGGCTGATGCCCTCAGTCGGAAAGACACTCTACCTAAGCGCGTGCGAGCGCTACAGCTTACCATTCAGTCCAGTCTTCCTGCACAGATACGAGCAGCTCAGTTAGAAGCACTGAAACCCGAAAACGTCAAAGCTGAAGCCTTACGCGGCTCAAGGCAACGCATGGAACAAAAGGAAGACGGCGCCTACTATGTAACGGGGCGAATTTGGGTCCCACTTTATGGCGGTTTACGCGAACTTGTAATGGATGAAGCTCACAAGTCTCGCTATTCGGTACATCCAGGGTCGGATAAAATGTACCACGACATCAGCACTACTTATTGGTGGCCTAGTATGAAGGCTCACATCGCTACGTACGTTGGAAAATGCTTAACTTGTGCGAGAGTCAAGGTTGAATATCAGAAACCAGCTGGTCTACTTCAGCAGCCCAAGATACCGCAGTGGAAATGGGAAGAAATTTCCATGGATTTCGTTACGGGCTTACCTAGATCCCAGCGTGGGAATGACACTATTTGGGTAATCGTTGATCGACTCACAAAGTCTGCTCACTTCTTGGCTATCAAAGAAACGGATAAGTTTTCTACCCTAGCAGACGTTTACCTTAAAGAAGTTGTTTCGAGGCACGGAGTGCCCACTTCTATTATTTCGGATCGCGATGCACGATTCACGTCAGAGCTTTGGCAAGCGATGCACAAATCTTTCGGCTCACGATTAGACATGAGCACAGCATATCATCCTCAGACGGATGGGCAGTCTGAGCGAACTATCCAAACCCTTGAAGACATGCTTCGGGCATGTGTCATTGATTTCGGCAACGGCTGGGAAAAGCATCTCCCTTTGGTGGAGTTCTCGTACAATAACAGTTACCATACCAGCATTCAAGCCGCTCCATTTGAGGCATTGTACGGACGTAAATGCCGGTCACCTCTCTGTTGGGCAGAGGTGGGGGATAGTCAAATTACGGGTCCAGAGATTGTAGTGGACGCCACAGAAAAGATTGCACAGATACGACAACGCATGGCGGCAGCACGCGACCGTCAGAAAGCCTACGCGGACAAGCGTAGAAAGCCATTGGAATTTGAGGTCGGGGACCGGGTTTTATTGAAAGTTTCACCCTGGAAGGGTGTGGTACGTTTTGGCAAACGGGGCAAACTAAATCCGCGGTACGTCGGACCATTCGAAATCTTAGAAAAGATTGGCAAGGTAGCCTACAGATTAAACCTACCTCCTGAACTCGGTGCAGTTCACAATGTGTTTCACGTGTCCAATTTGAAGAAATGCCTATCAGATGAGACCCTTATAGTTCCTTTTAAGGAACTCACTATCGACGAGCGGTTGCAGTTCGTCGAGGAACCAGTTGAAATCACGGACCGGGATGTTAAAGTCCTCAAACACAAGAGAATCCCTCTTGTTCGAGTTCGTTGGAACTCCCAGCGTGGTCCAGAGTATACCTGGGAACGCGAAGATCAGATGCAAGAAAAGTATCCCCAGTTATTCGAAACCAATGCATCCACTTCTGAGGCTGAAGCTACTACTACTGAATTTCGGGACGAAATTCCAAATCAACGGGGGGATGATGTGACACCCCAGGAAAACCAGTGAACGATACCTAGCTTCCTCAGTAAGTGCGTACCAAATTTCGGGACGAAATTTCTTTTAAGTTGGGGATAATGTGACAACTCGAGTTTTTGACTTTCACTTTCGCATTTAATGCGCGTTGACTTTGACTTTGACTGCTTAGTTGTTGGATTGTGGACTTGAATTATACGAGTTGTGTGTTAATGAAAATATATATATACGTTTTGATTGTTTGATCGTGCATAGTTGTTTGCTACATTGTGAAACTTGTAAACTAGTTAGCATGAAACACATTACATTACACAAACAACCTTCGAAGGATGTCCACGAAACATGGTGCATGAATCGAAGGATGACGAAACACATCCTTCGATCCAGAAGATCATCCTTCGGATTGATAAGTCTCGAAACATATCATTCGGGCCATGAAGGAATCCTTCGACATCCTTCGGCCCAGTCATCTGATGGGCTTGGCCCATTACTGTGATACGTATATATAGGAGTGCATGTAAACTGATGGTTATTTTCAAAGAAAAACCCTAGTTTTCAGTTCGTGTGTGACGGCAATTACAAACACCCGGAGATTATTTGCTGAACAATTCCCTTTTTGCTCTCAATTCCGGTTAGTATTTAAGGTGTATGTGATTATATGATTTACCGATTTACTTGTAATATGTGGATTGTATGATTTATCGGATACGTATACTAGTCGGATATATGTTAACCAAATTGTTCATATCGTGATCGGATAGTATGTATGTTTTTAAAGATATTAGGGTTGTATGTTTTTCGGTTGTGAATGATTGGTAGAATTTGGATGTTCCTCGGATTTGTATACGAATTGGATATGTATGTTAACCAGATTAATAATCGGCTGGATATTGTAATCGGACAAGTTTATGTAATCAAAACATATGTGTAAATCGGATGGTTTGAATAATCTTGTAGCTTGAATGATCTGGTTATTCAGATTAGGGTTCTTGATAAACATGAGAAGTATGCTTGTTTGATCTTGTTGATGTTAGCAGATTTGTGAAAATTGTGTTAAGGGTTAATCGGATAAACGTAACTGTTACTAGCCGAAGGATACTTATTGATCGAACCACTGTTGGACCGAAAGATACCTATCCTTCGAATCATAGTAGTAGTGACCGAAGGATAGTTTGACCGACAGATAGTTTGACCGAACCATTAATTGACCGAAACCTAGTTTGACCGAAAGATAACTTGGGTCGAAAGATAGTGTTAGTTCGAAACATAACCTTCGGACCGAAGGATCATTTTGATGATTATGTTAACTGATGTCGAAAGATAATGATTTGATTCGAAAGATATTAGGGTTTTGAATAATGTCTGGAACAATAGAACATATGTTGATTTAATTGACATGCCATGCTTAGTGATGAACGTATTCGTGCCATATTACGTGCTGTGCCGATATGCAAACTAACTGCTATGTGAACAATTAATTGCATGCGTAACATTTCGACCTTGAACTGATTTACTATACGTGTATACAATAGGACGTGATTAATTACTTGTGAGTGCATAACTTAGCATACCGAGCAAACCAAGGTGAGTTCACACAGCCAAGGCATGGGTTCCCAGGGTGGGAATGGGTTGGATGATTACTTGTGCATACTTTGATACTGTAACGAACGATTAAACTGTTGATGCTTACGAACTACTCAACTGCCTTCGCACACACCCTGGTCGGTAAAGACTATGGTCGCGAACGAACTGATCAATTGCCTTCGCACACACCCTGGTCGGTAAAGACTACGGTCGCGAACTAACGAACATAATCTTCGCACACATGCCTGTGAGGCCGCGATGGAACTGATACGATACGAAACTTAATTGAACAAACGCACTATTACCCAAACTAAACTATAAACTGTGAACTCGCTCAACTAGTTTGTTGATTATCTGCTGCATGCCTTGCAGGACCTTAGGTACATATTGGAGCTTGCACAAGGAAGGAGCAGGTCGTTGTGGGAATTGGATAGCGAACGTTAATTGAACTCATAACTACATTTGAGAATTTTATTACTATGCTTCCGCTATTTAAACAATGTTTGGTTTTGAAACATCAGTCATATCTTTATGAATTGTATTAACTACTTTTGATTATTAAATACTATGTTTGATATGATTGATGGCTTGATCCTGGTCATGTCACGCCTCCAAGCGGTGGTACTCCGCGTGTGGGATTTTGGGGGTGTGACACATGCCCCATGTAAGTAAACCAAACATCCAACAAAACAAAACAAAAACAACTAGACACTCATCTAGACAAGACACAATCAACTAGCAAATATGACAATTAGCCTCCATCATCGGGCATTTTTTCTTCCGCAATCTCCCATTCTTCCAACAGCTTCCTCACATTAGCACACTGTCTAAACTTCACGCCCATTAGTTTATATCTAATAGTCTTGAGAATTGTATCTCGAATAATATCCGGGGGTCTCGTTTGATTTCTGAATAATCTCGCATTACGCTCTTGCCAAATAACATAAGCCGTCGCCCCAACCAAAAGCCTGCTCACATAATCAGCCGCCCTCTTCGACTTTCCTCGATCCTTAAGCCAACTCACAATCGAGGACCATTTTTGATCAACATTAGCCATACCTGCCTTATCTCGGACCATACACCAAATTTTAGTAGAAAAGCTACACTCAAAGAAAAGGTGGTCATGGGAATCCACATTCTCGAAGCACAGGAGACAGCACATCATGTTCATATTTTTACGTCTTGAGATATCCCACTTTAAGATAACATCTTGCGTGAGGAGCTTTCGACGCATAATGAGCCACATTAAGAACGCGTGTCTAGGAATGCATTGACTAAACCACACAATATTACCCCAGTCGATCTCTTGCTCCCTAGAACGCAGAGAATGCCAAACTGTAGACGAAGAAAAATCATGAAGATCGTCACCTTCTTTCCAGCATAACCTGTCAACCTTATTCGGTTGCAAGTGGATATCATCCAGCTGATACAAAGCATTGAACCGATCCCTCCAATCCTGCGGCCAAGCCCATGTATTATCAGAATAAACATCCGCAACCTTGGCTTGTAACAAAAACCCTGCATTGGTTATCATTCTAGGCGATAAAAAAATTATGAGTGGCCCTAGATTATTCCACGTGTCAAACCAAGCTGAAGTTGTTTTACCATCCCCCAACTTCGACCAAATATAACTTCTCAAAAGCGGCCTAATTTGCAGAATCTTCCTCCAGGACCAGCTACAATTCGCACCTTCATTACACCTCCAAAAATTACCTTGCTTTAACCGATAAGAATAAATCCATGCGACCCATAAGGAATTTCTCTTGATTAAAACACTCCAAGCATGAGACGCCATTAGAGCCTTGTTAACATCTCCAAGCCTCCTAATTCCCAGCCCTCCTTCATACTTTGGGACGCATATAGCATTCCAAGATACTTTTGCTTTTCCTCTATGAAAAGAAGCTTCTTGAGACCAAAGAAAATTCCGCATTTTCGCCTCCAGATCTTTAATAATACTAGCGGGTAAAATGAAAACTGAAGACCAATAAACATGCATCGATGCCAAAACCGAGTTAATAAGTTGCAGCCTACCAGCGAAAGAAAGAAGCTTATTCCTCCAATTAGCGATTCTCTTCTCCATTCTCTCCACCAAGACACTACAATCTTTAGCAAGAAGTCTCGACGAAACAAGCGGAACCCCCAAGTACCTAACCGGCAAAACACCCTCCTCAAACGGTAAAACATCCAAAATAGCATCTTTGACAGTATTAGAAACATTACAGAAAAACGCTGTGCTTTTTTGAACACTAGGGACCAAGCCCGACATGCTTGTGAAACGATTAAGAGCTTGCATAATAAACCGAGCTGAATAAACATCTCCCCGAGCAAACAGAAACAAATCATCTGCAAAGCATAGGTTAATAATACGCTGCTTCTCACATTTATTATGAAACTTGAACGATCTATCCAGCCTAGAAGCATGCTGCAGAATGCACGTTAGAATCTCCATGACAAGCGTGAAAAGATAAGGAGATAACGGATCTCCTTGACGTAACCCCCGACGACCTTTGAAATAACCATGAACTTCTCCATTGACACAAAGAGAATAGGTTGGAGAAGACACACAGATCATAATCCAATCCACCATCCTCGAATTGAAGCCAAACCCGATGAGCACATCCTTGAGAAAGTTCCAATGAACCGTATCATAAGCTTTTTGAATATCCACTTTAAACGCACACCGTGGAGGCCCAAAGCTTCTATGATAATTGTGCATCAGCTCCTGAGTAAGCAATATATTATCTGATATCTTCCTTCCCGGAACAAAAGCCGATTGGTTAATACCAACAATTTGACCCAGAGAACCCTTAATACGACCCGCCACAATCTTGCTAATACATTTATAAATAACATTACAGCACGCTATTGGACGATAATCCGTGACCATAGACGGAGTGGGCTTCTTGGGGATAAGAACAATAAGTGTGTTATTCAGCTCTCGAAGAAGTTTGCCTGTATTAAAAAAATCTATAATAGCATTCGAAACATCTTGCCCAATCACATTCCACGCACCTTTAAAAAATGCCGCCGTATACCCATCAGGGCCAGGAGCTTTTTCATTACCAATAGAAAACATAGCCTGTCTAACCTCTTCAGACGTCACCGGATGAATCATATGAATAGAATCATCAGCATTCAATTTATTGGAAAAAAGATCATAAGAGGGACGAAGCACTAGGTCATCTTCACTACCAAGAAACTTCTCATAATGAGTAACAAACGCCTTAGAGACATTATCCCCTTCAAACATCTCCCCTTCCGAATTCAAAATAACCTCAATACGAGTCGCATGATTTCTGCTTTTCAGCGAAGCATGAAAGAAGGCCGTATTCAAATCACCAGCTCGAAGCCAGTCGACTTTAGATTTTTGTTTTAAAAAACGCTCTTCATCTAGGCAAGCCTCTTGAAATTCAGCCGTAATTCTTGATTCTTGATCACGAAGATTAGGATTGAAAGGGCTTCTATCTATCTCCCTTTGTATCGCATCCAACTCCCCACGTAGAGTCTCTACTTTCTTATGTAAATTACCTTGTTGGAATAATAAGGCACGAAGAGGTCTTTTCAAAATACGAAGTTTCTTTACTAACTGGAATTGCTAAACTCCTTCAACATTATTATCCCACACCTTCTTAACCGCCTCAATAAAACCCGGCTTATAAACTAAAAAATTAGCAAACTTGAACGATTGATGCTTCCTCTTCTCTGTAGCTGGAATCTTTAGCAGACAAGCACAATGATCGGATAGCCGATTCGGATGGAAAAAAGCTACCGAGTTGGGAAAAATGTCTACAAAAGGGGTATTGCCCATAATTCTATCAATTTTCTTTAATAAGCCAACACCCTCCTTAGGCTTTTGGTTCCACGTAAAATGCATTCCCGAACTATTTATATCAAACACTTCAATATCCGAGACACACTCTTGGAAATCTCTCATACCTGGCGAGATATTCGAAGCACCCATAGACTTATCATCCAGATTCAGAGCTGAATTAAAATCGCCTAAGATAACCCATGGATTGTTACCAACAAGCACTTTATGTTTAGATAAATGTTGCCATAACTCCCTTCGAGTGATATAATAATTCGCGGCATAAACAACTGAACAAAATAACAGTTTTTTATCTTGCTTAAAGATGATTTGGATCAAACAAGCTTAGACTAGTTAATATACTTATTATCATGTTTTATGAGTGTTTAAACAGGTTACACACCATCTACATTACTGATTATGCATGAAATCGCAAAATAGCATTTCTGTTGACTTTTTCTAAGCACGTTTGACTCGACATTCGGACTAGTTAGAGTGGGAATCAGAGGGTGCCCTTTTAGGGGTTTAAAGCCCACATGATTACCAACATATAACTATCTTTGATTCGACAAACCACTGGACCATTTGTGATTTATCGCAAAGTCAATCGTTAATTACGACGGATTGACTTTTTAAGCTAAACTATGCAAAAACTAAGCCATAAAAGGGTAGGCATACTTACAGAAGCATGGTGCACGACTAGAGATGTTAGAGGAATGCTTTAGAGCTCCGGAGATGAACTAGAAGGCAGGTTTGAGGTGTGTTGAACGATGGAACACTACCTTGCCTTTTATAGTGAAAATTTTGGCATAAGATCATTACAACTCACTCTACAATGGTTCATGGATGATCAGCAGGTGTCCTATAGTGTTAGGGGACATGTAGAGGGCGCCCATGCTTCAATTAATGCACACAAGATCGTTTACAAGCTCAAACATTGAATCTGTCCAAGAATTCTGCATCTGGGACCTTCACGCGGCCCGCATTAGGATTCAAGCAACACAGACGCGGGCCGCCTGAATCCTTAAGTCAGAAAACGAATCTGCAGGTGGCGCGCGGCCCGCATTAAATCATGCATAACTCTAACGTGGCCCGCATTGGACTTGTTTTTCAAGATTTTCATATCTTTTGTAATGATTAACCTGACCTTTCGGTTTCGAAGGGGTAACTTTGCGATTTGGCCCTCGATTATTTACAATTAAGGGCCTCGTGACTTTTACCCGCATTGTTAAGTCCCCGGTTAGTTTAATTACTATCCGTAAAGCCTTAACTTTTATTGTTGACGCTTTTAACCCCTCGCATACGAATTTGATCATAACTTTCTCGTTTTAAAACGGAACTTCGCGAAATTTATATCGTATATTCTAGTGAGTGTATTTTACTGTTACAAAGCCTTGGGTTTGTCAAAGGGTCACTCAGAGGTATAAATTAAACATGTTGATATAATTAACCCCTGTAGCTTTTAATCTCTCACTTTCTCCCGCGTTTCGCTCCGTACGATCTATGATTTATTCGTTTGAAGGTACGAGCATCATTTAGGGTTACTATACAGTATATTTACCCCTCGTTGACATTTCTAACCCTCGAATTTACATACTTTCAAGGTTTGTCAACTCTAGTCCTTTATTTAGTATTTAATACCACGTGTAAACTCATGACACGTGTCAACACATTATTGGACACAAAATTTCGAGGTGTTACATCCTCACCCCCTTAAAATAAATCTCGACCCGAGATTTACTGAAACAAATAAGGGTATTTTTCTTTCATCGTGGATTCAACCTCCCACGTGAATTCGGGACCTCTACGGGCATCCCATTTGACCTTAACAATAGGTACATGCTTCCTTCGAAGCTTCTTTACCTGTCGATCTTCAATCGACAAAGGTTTTTCCACAAATTTTAAGCTCTCCTCTATATGCACATCTGTATGTGGTATCACAAGTGATTCATCAGCGAAGCACTTCTTTAGATTGCAGATGTGGAACACATTGTGAATTCCATTGAGCTCCTCCGGTAAGTTTAACTTATAGGCAACTGACCCGACATGTTCGATAACCTCGAAAGGTCCTATGTGTCTCGGGCTTAGTTTGCCTTTCTTACCGAAACGCATCACCCCCTTCCAGGGTGATACTTTAAGCAACACTTTTTCACCTACTTCGAAGTGAAAATCTTTACGCTTTGGATCTGCATAACTTTTCTGCCTATCTCGGGCAGCTTTGAGACGGTCTCGAATCTGGGCAATCTTGTCCGTCGTTTCGAAGACTATCTCTGGTCCTGATAATTGGACATCTCCAACTTCCGCCCAACAAACAGGCGATCTACACTTTCTACCGTACAATGCCTCGAAGGGCGCAGCCTTAATGCTGGTATGGTAGCTATTGTTGTAGGAGAATTCGATTAATGGTAGGTTCTTATCCCAACTACCACCCAAATCGATCGCACATGCACGTAGCATGTCCTCCAACGTCTGAATAGTACGCTCACTCTGACCGTCTGTCTGAGGATGGTAAGCCGTACTAAAATTCAAACGTGTGCCCAAAGATTGCTGGAAGCTTTTCCAAAAATGAGACGTGTTTCTAGTATCCCGATCAGAGATAATAGACACCGGTATGCCATGTAAGGCTACAATCTTATCAACGTATAATTGGGCTAACATGTCAGAGCTATAAGTCTCCTTGATGGGTAAGAAATGTGCTGACTTTTTTTTTTGGGTAAAGAGTTACCCCGGTGAAATTTTATATCAACCAACAAATTAAAACAGGGTGTGTTAAGACATGAACACACACTTCTAGGCTTGGCATACCAAGACTAGCAACACAAACAAAAGAAAACCCGACAAACGTCACAACCAAGAAACAAACTAAAACAAGGGACCACGACCTGAAAACACAAACACTAGGCCAAACTAACAAAACCTCCTTAGCCCAGCTCCAAAGCCATATTCTTCGAGATCAGCCATCTTTCCAATATCTTGTCATATTTTGGTTCCCCACCCACCTTGAAACCCACAATTCTAAGCCGAACTGTGTCAATAATGATCTTAGAGAGAGCATCAGCATTTCGAGCAAGAGGAGAAAATAGACGATTGTTTCTTTCTTGCCAAATAAAATATGTGGTAGCCGCAACCAGAATCTTGCAAATAATATGCTCTAGAGTTCTTGAATTAGCAACGAGCTCCATCCATTGTATAATCGACGGCCAAGTGTTCGAAACACCCCCCATGTCCACGTATTTCCTAACCAATCCCCAAACCTCGGAGGAATAATGACATTGGAAAAAGAGATGATCTCTAGAGTCACGATCATATTTGCATAATGGACAACACATAAGCTGTAAATTAGTAGCACTGCCAGCTTCCCAAACGGTCAACCTGTCTTGTGTTTTAAGTTTATTCTTGATAACTAACCACAAGTGGAAAGAATGTCGAGGAATACACTGAGTGAACCACAGCGAGTTCACCCATAAAACCTTATCCTCTCTATTCCGCAAGCTATTCCAAACCTCCCAAGATCCAAAATGCTGAAGTTTACCATCCAGATCTTTCCACCAGAGCCGATCATGCACACCAGCTATAATTTGAGGAATATCGATATTTATAAGAACCGGATAAGTGTCATGCTAACTTAGTCAGTCTATCAACTATAACCCATATTGTATCATTTCCTTTCCTCGTCTTGGGTAACTTGGTAATAAAATCCATAGTTACACATTCCCACTTCCATTCTGGAAGTTCAGGCTGTTGTAACAAGCCTGACGGCTTTTGATGCTCAGCTTTGACTTGCGCACAAGTCAAGCATTTGGCTACATAAGCGGCTACAGACTTTTTCAAGCCTATCCACCAATAATTTGCCTTTAGATCCTGATACATCTTATCAGCTCCAGGGTGAACAGAATATTTGGAACTATGGGCTTCCTGGAGGATAACATCTCGTAGTCCTCCATAAATTGGAACCCATATTCGTCCATTTAATCGTAAAATTCCGTCCTTGCTAAGAGTTAACTGCTCTTCAGTTACTCCTAGCTTTTCTTTAGGATAGTTAGCTTCCAACACAGCTTCCCTCTGTGCAGCTAACAACCTTTCAATCAAATTATTCTTCACTTCAATGCTCTTGGAATTGATTCGGATGGGTTTCACCCTTTCCTTCCGACTCAAGGCATCAGCGACTACATTCGCCTTGCCAGGATGATATCTGATTTCACAATCATAATCATTTAAAGTCTCCATCCAATGGCGCTGCCTCATGTTTAATTCCTTCTGATTAAACAGATGTTGAAGGCTCTTATGATTAGAATAGATCACAAACTTGATACCATACAGATAATGCCTCCACAGTTTTAGTGCGAACAAAACGGCACCCAACTCCAAGTCATGGGTGGTGTAATTCTTTTCATGCACCTTTAACTGTCTTGAAGCATAGGCAATAACTTTGCCTTTCTGCATAACACACACCCCATGCCAGTGTGTGATGCATCGCAGTAAACTACGAACTCTTTGGTACCTTCAGGCAATGTCAATACAGGAGCGTTGCTCAACTTTTGTTTCAGAATATCAAAGGACTCTTGCTGCTTAGGGCCCCAAACGAACTTTACTTTTTTCTTGGTCAAGGAAGTTAAGGGTGCAGCAATCCTTGAAAATTTTACAATGAAACGCCTGTAATATCCTGCTAACCCCAGGAAACTACGAATCTCTATAGGCGTCTTTGGCTCTTGCCAATTCATGACAGCTTCTACTTTAGCGGGATCCACTTGGATACCACGCTCGCTGACAACATGTCCTAGGAATTGGTCTTCATCTCTGACTTTCAGTTGATGGTAGCCTGACCTCAAGTCAATCTTCGAGAAATAACTTGCCCCTTGTAACTGGTCGAACAAATCGTCGATCCTCGGCAAAGGATACCTATTCTTTATCGTGACTTTGTTAAGCTCGCGATAATCGATGCACAGACGCATCGATCCGTCCTTCTTCTTGACAAACAGGACAGGTGCTCCCCAGGGAGACGAACTAGGTTTAATGAAACCTTTAGCTAGCAGTTCATCCAGTTGTGTCCTTAACTCCTTCATTTCGGTTGGTGCTAACCTGTAAGGTGCTCTAGCAACAGGTGCTGCTCCAGGGATGATGTCAATTCTGAATTCCACTTGCCTACTTGGTGGCAAACCAGGTAGATCTTCGGGGAAAACTTCTGGGTATTCCGAAATGACGGGAATGTCTTCTATCTTCGGTTTAGGTTCATCGATAATCACTTGTGCCATGTAGATGACACAACCCTTCTTTAAACATTTTGAAGCCTTAAGCATAGTCACTTGCTCAGGCAATCCATACTGGGTATCTCCCCGAATGGTAAGCGATTCACCAGACGGAGTCTTTATCACTACTTGCTTTCTGTTGCAGACGATTTGGGCCTGGTTGTGAGATAACCAGTCCATACCCAATACTATGTCAAAACCGGCCAATTTAAAGGGAAGTAGAGATAGAGGAAAAAAGTGGTTCTTAATGGATATCACACACCCATCTAACACAGTGGATACGGTTTCTATGGTGCCATCTGCTAGCTCTACCTCATAATTCACATTTAAGGTTTTGACAGGCATATTCAGCAATTTGCAAAATTTATGATCTACGAAAGACTTATCAGCGCCTGAATCAAAAAGTACTCTTGCGAAGACATCATTTACAAGGAAAGTACCTGTGATCACGTTATCGTCTAGCACTACTTCTTTCGCATCCATCCTGAAGACTCTTGCATTAGTCTTCTTGGGCTCTTCAGGCTTCTTGGCGTTTTTAGGGCAGTTGGTTCTAATGTGCCCCTTCTCGTTACAACTGTAGCAAGTTGCATCCTTTATCTTTTTGCAATCCAAGGTCTTGTGGTCCTTGGACTTGCATATCCCGCAAGCAAATGACTTTGACTGAGTCTGCGAGTTCGATTCGAGTCTACACTTTCCAAAGTGATGTCTCTTGCAATTCTTGCACTTGGGTTTCTCACCAGATTGTTGCCCATCCTTCCTTGACTCAGACCCTCTCTTGTTGTCACCGTTTCCACGGTGCTTCTTGCTCGACCTGCGTGAATTATCATCTTCACGCTTTCTCTTCTCAGCCTCTTTGTTCCTCGGCGATCTTTGTCTGACCGCATCCAGAGTGAGGGACAAAGATATGTCAGAAACAGATCTAAAGGTCACTGGCCGAGAGGCCTTTACGCTTTCCTTTATCTCGGGGGCTAAACCACCGATAAAACGAGCTATTCTCTTTGGTTCCGGGGTTACCAGATACGGAACCAACCGGGACATCGTGTTGAAGCTCGTGAGGTAAGCTTGATAGTCAAGGTTCGTCATAACCAACGATAGGAAGTCGGACTCGATCTTTTCAACCTTATGTTGAGGGCAGTAATTTTCTTTGATGAGAGAAATGAATTCCTCCCACGTCATGCTGTACAAAACAGCCTTCCCCGAGGCCTGAACCAACGACCTCCACCAAGCCAGAGCTTCGCCCTTGAATGATTGCGAAACAAACTTTACCACGTCTCTCTCTGCACAACCACTGATGTCCACCACGGTGTCCATCTCGTCTAACCAAGTCATACAATCTACCGCGCCCTTCTCCCAAGTGAAATCTCGGGGTTTGCAAGATACGAAATACTTGTAGGTGCAACCCCTAGCGCGAGATGCATCGGTAAACACTTTTTCTGGACGGACACTGTTTTCATTGTATGAGTGTTTATCATCGTCCTTTTTAGGCTTAGACGGTGGTTTGCTGTGAGATTTTTGAGTGGGTTTTTGGCTTTGAGTGTGGTTTAGATATGGTTCTGCTCTGGGACTCAGTGTACTCTTCGTATTGTCGATCTAAGGCTGCCTTAACAGCACCGTCGACAAGAGCTTTCAATTCCGCGCCCGTTAGATGAATCTGGGTGTTATTATTTTCATCTTCTTTCGAATGACTATTCACTTCATTGGGATCAGCCATTGTAACTTGAATCTGCTACAGAAGATAACGAAAAAGTTTTATTTAGGAGTTTATTATGGAATTGTCTTTTATGGCAATTCATTAACCATGGTAAACAGAGACCATATCTGGTTAATTTGTTACTCACTTTTATTTAGGATTTGAACATAACTTATCCTAATTACAAACAATATTGTTAGTGGCATAAAAGCCTAGTCACGAGGACGTTTTTATAATATAAGCCGAGATTACAGAGAATCAAGGCATGAAGGTTTGAACAGTAGTCCTTTTACCTTTTCTGACAGGGAGTCATAGACTACAACTGTCTTTTGTCTTATATGATAATAAGTATGGCCCGTAGGCGCTACATCACTAATGGATGTTTAATAAGTTTGGCCCGTAGGCACTACATCACTAATGGATGTTTAATAAGTTTGGCCCGTAGGCACTACGTCGCTAATGGATGTTTAATAAGTTTGGCCCGTAGGCACTACATCACTAATGGATGTTTAATAAATGATTATCTTCATTGACGATTTAACCCATGATTTATAAATCATTAATTTGGGCTTTGAAATCCTTAGAAGGATTCTTATATAAGAATGACGCGTGCGATTTTAACGAATCACATCTGCCACGAACGTTAACATGTTTACAGAGGTTAACAGGGAATCTGAATCTTTTAATCAGGTCTTACCATCTTGGCCGGGTCTTATAATGACACCTGGCTAGGTTTCACTCTTAAGATTCTTTATTTAGGCAGATTTAATTTAAAGGGAATGATTTTTGATTTATTTCATATATAATAACAAAAATGAAATTTATAACATAACATTCCATAGATTTCAAATATGATTACACGCTGCCCTAAACGGGACTTTTTAAATAAATAAATACCTACGCAGAGGTTTATAGAAAAACAAGTCCACGCAGGGACTAATACAAGATAGATGTCCGTGCAGGGACTAAAAGATAAGTCCACGTAGGGACTGAAATGCAATTGTCCACGCAGGGACTAAATTGTAATAGTAAATACAATAATACATAAGGAGACTAATGATCTCGTTTCTTTCTCCCTTTTAGTAGGTTTGCTAGGCCCTTGAGGAATCCACGATTACTCTTACGTTCTTGTTCGAAGTCTCGTTCCACACGGTTTAGACGGTGGAGGATTTCTTCTTGCTCCGGTGGAGAAAAACGTGGCTGCTGCGACGGTTGCTGAACCGGAGGTCTAGGAGGTATTGGATTGTGACAACCCGAACTTTCAAGGTCGGTAGCGTTCCATCTTTTGATCCTTACTTCTCGTTATCTTTCCCGATTATGTTAATACGTTATGTTCGTATAACCTTGTTAAACTGAATGATACAATAACTTATCAAGTAATGCTTCGACATTTGGGTCGCATATCAACTGGACCGCATCTTCACACTTTAACGCCCGACAAGGTATCAGCTCACAACATGGGTCACCGAGTTTGCTGCACATTTAAATTGATCTCGGTCCAACACCCTACACATATTTGATCTTGGCCCACTTAATTAATTGATCTCGGCCCACTTTGTCTTGTGACTTATTATTGGATGATATATTTTAACCACCGACCCACTTTTGAGTATTGGTGTTATATTGTTACATGAAATCATAAAATCAATATACAAACCCTACTCCTCCTTAGAGTTCGACGGCAACAGGAGAGACCCCACCCCCTCCTTCGATCAAGTCTTAAGCACTGATTAGCATCACCCTTAACCACGCATACCACCTCTCGTCCCTCTCCCTCCCTCGACAACCGGATAACATCCCCACTCCTCCGTCATCGATCGCCGGTAAGTCCCGCAAGTTTCGTTACTTCGTTTTCGAACGTGTTGTTTCGGTTTCAGTCCGATCTTAGCTTCGTGTGATGCCTGTATTTGAGTGATTATATGAAACTACATGAAAGTATATATACGTGTTCGATGTTATGCATATGAATTGTTCATGCTTGTCTGTACAAAGTTCCGGTTAACTGTTCATGAAAGTATATGTATATATCAGACGTTAATATGAATGAACAATAGTTCTGGTTCGACTTCGGTCTAATAACATGAACGCATACATGAACCGGTGTGTTTAGTGTAGACATGAAGATTTACGAGACTGCGTATTTGATGTTATGTAGAACGTGCTCGGTTGATCGTGGATAGTTATAGAGTATCAGAAGCTTTTAAAGTTGAATGTATATGAGTGATCTATATATGTATGTATGACTGTGATCGTGTGTAACCACGATTACACTTGTATAGTTAATTGTTCGATGATCGCGCTTGTGCATATATGTTTCTCGTGTACGTAACTTGGTATAATGTTATGAAAGGATTAGTTATGTTGATTAATTGGACATGCTGCATGAATAATGAGCACCATGATGTTTTACTGCATAGATTATTACAAGCCAGTGAATGCTAAGTGTTATCGAGTGACATGTTAGGGTTGATATTGATGGTTGATTACTTGAATATTGTTGATGAATAAGTCGATGTGCTTTCTGTAGATTGGTAATGAATGGCTAGGAAGATGATCTTGATTGAATATCATTAAAGTATTAGCATATGCTTTGACTGAACACAATTGTATCGGTCCGATGAAGGTTACAAACTGTCAGTGGTCACATGAATCACTTTGATTCTTATAAATTGAGGGCCATGTGTTTACCGAAAAGGTGATGAAGGAAAAGGGCAGCCCACTAACTCAATCGACCAATGATAATTATGTGCATATGATAATTGTCGGCCATATGTCTTTTAATTCAACAAAAGTATTGGTAAATGTGAATAACATGTTTGGATAACCTTTGCATGATCTTGTTTGTATGTATGATTTAATCATAGGGACTATGTAATCGATTAAAGCTAGGCACCAATTATAATTTCATATTAGATATTTACTGAAGGAAGTGTGTATGTGTTTATGAACGACAAATTATTTGGCTAGTAAATTGGGTTGTTAGTATTGGTAGTGAATTAAATGATAATAAAGGGGACCTCTACAGTGGATCGGTAATATTAAATTGGTTTCTTTTAATTGAGTTACATTGGGCTAATAACATGTAAACTGATTGGGCCGATTTGATGTGGGTATTATGTATAAGTAGGGTGTAAATTGAGTATGCATAGGTTAGGTGCATAAAAATTGTTATGTGAATTGTTAATCTGTTGACGTGATTACTATTTGCTTGTGCCATGGTATGACAACTTGTTAATTTGGTTCACTTAAACCTGGAGCTGTTTTGAAACGCTAAGGTAGTGCATCACCCCACATACGTTTACTTACGTTTACTATACAATTAGGTCACGGGTAGCAGACTTAATATTTATCGTGTAGAAGTAACTTGACAATCCGAGCAAACCAAGGTGAGTTCACACAGCCAAGGCATGGGGTTCCCAGGGTGGGAATGGGTTTTGGATTATTTATTCGTACTTACTCAGATGATAGAATTTAATGATATGGTCCTCAGGGTGAGGAAGGGTAATGGTGAGATACGACTAGACTAGTATACTAATTGAACTGATCTTCGCACACACGCCAGGGGTTGGCCGCGATATTAGGACTATCATTCGCACACATGCCTTGGAAAAGGCCGCGAACTATATACTAAAACTTCGCACACATGCTAGGGTGGCCGCGATACAAATATACACAGTCTAGAATACTTGGGAACTTTCCCCTAGTCATCGCACACATGCCTAGAGGGCCGCGATACGAACTAATACGAACTAATATGAACTAATACGAATTAATACGATACATGACTTAACGAACGAACACAAGGCTTACTTTACTATTACTATTACTGAACTGTTTACTGTGAACTCGCTCAACTAGTTGTTGACTCTCTGCTGCATGCCTTGCAGGACCTTAGGTACATATGGAACTTGCACAAGGAGGAGCAGGTCGTTGTGGGCAATGGATCGTGAATGCTTATTAAACACTTATGACATTTCATACATTATTATTATTTATGTTGGGTTTACTTACATGCTTCCGCTACTTAAACAAAGTTTGGTTTGAACATCAATTGTATTGAATTGGGTTTTACGAACTACTTTAACTATTATATACTATGTTCAATATGATTGATGGCTTGATCCTGGTCATGTCACGCCTCCTAGCGGTGGTACTCCGCGTGTGGGATTTTGGGGGTGTGACAGATTGGTATCAGAGCCATTGGTTATAGAGAACTTGGTTTTAATATGGGGAAAAACGTTTTTATTAAAACCAGACTATAACCGGTACAGTGCTCTCAACGATCCACAACGACGCTTCGCTCCACGTGCAAGACTCAACATCCTAGGTAATAAGGTTTATGTTTATTGCCTACATGCTAGAATTGCATAGAACTTTGCTCGTAGTATGCTTAGATTACATTGCTCACTACTTGTTATTACTTGAGAACACTTGTGTGCTTACACTCTTCTCTCATCGCACTACTCGCGAACCATTCTCACTTACACTACTTTTACTATGAAGAACAATGGCTGGACGCATTAACATGACTCAAGCCCAGTTGACGGCTCTCATCAATGAACAAGTTGCTGCGGCACTTGCAGCTGCAAACGCAGGAGGTCAACACGCTCAGCAGCCCGTCTGCACTTTCAAGAACTTCATGGACTGTCATCTAAGCACATTCAGTGGCACTGAGGGGGCAGTGGGACTCCTCCATTGGTTTGAAAAGCTCGAGTCAGTGTTCGAAATGTGTGAATGCCCTGAGGCTCGCAGGGTCAAGTACGCCACTGGCACTCTCGAAGGAATAGCGCTAACTTGGTGGAACGCGCAAGTACAGATCCTAGGGTTGGCAGCTGCTAACGCCACACCTTGGGAAGATTTCAAGGAACTGATCAAACGAGAATACTGCACGCGTGATGACATCCACAAGTTGGAGGTGGAACTGTATCATCTGAAGATGACGGGGTCAGAAATCGAAGCTTATACGAAACGGTCAAACGAGCTGGCCATCTTGTGTCCAACGATGGTGGACCCTCCAGTTAAGCGCATTGAGTTGTACCTCAAGGGACTTGCGCCAGAGATCCAGAGCCATGTGACATCGGTTAACCTCAACAACATCTAAGACATCCAGCGTCTTGCTCATCGACTCACCAATCAAGCAGTGGAACAGAACAAGCTGCCAAAACGCATCAGTGCTACCACTACTGCTGCTACTACTCCTACTACACCCAGTGACAACAAGCGGAAATGGGATGGGGATTCCAGCAAGGGATCAGTTTCCGTTCAGTCTCAAGCACAGCAGCGCAAGACTAATGACTACCAGAGTCCGAGTCAGCAATCATCAGGCAGTCAGGGGCAGGGTGGATATCGGGGAATTCACCCACTGTGTAACAGGTGCAACAGACATCACAGTGGTCAGTGTCGCAAGGGCCGCTGTCAAAGATGTCTCAAGATGGGTCACGAGGCCAAGGATTGTAGAAGCTCACGGCCAGCAAATCAGAACCAGCAACCGCAACCACCAGCTCCACAAAACCAGCAGCAGCAACAACAGCGAGGCAACATGGGATGCTTTCAGTGTGGTGCTGAAGACCATTTCAAAAGAGACTGCCCCCAGCTAAATCAGAATCAGAACAACAACAACCAAGGAAATGGGAACAACAAGGGGGGTAACAACGACGACAATGGTGCTAGGGGACGTGCCTTCGTGATCGGTCAGGGTGAGTTCCTACTTGATGACTTTTGTGTTACTGTTTTATTTTATTCGGGTGCCGATACTAGTTTCGTGTCTTTAAAAGTTAGTCAAATGCTTAATCGTACCCCAACACTTTTGAACACCAAGCACATAGTAGAACTAGCAAGCGGTAAAAGTCTAGAGGCCACACACATAGTTTAGGGTTGCAATATTGTTCTTCCTAATCAGACCTTTTCTATCGACCTCATTCCTATCGTACTGCGGAATTTCGGGACGAAATTCCAAACCAACGTGGGGATGATGTGACACCCCAAGGAAACCAAGAATCAACGCAACTTAACTAGCTTCCTCAGTAACCGCATGCTAAATTTCGGGACGAAATTTCTTTCAAGTTGGGGATGATGTGACAACCCGAACTTTCAAGGTCGGTAGCGTTCCATCTTTTGATCCTTACTTCTCGTTATCTTTCCCGATTATGTTAATACGTTATGTTCGTATAACCTTGTTAAACTGAATGATACAATAACTTATCAAGTAATGCTTCGACATTTGGGTCGCATATCAACTGGACCGCATCTTCACACTTTAACGCCCGACAAGGTATCAGCTCACAACATGGGTCACCGAGTTTGTTGCACATTTAAATTGATCTCGGTCCAACACCCTACACATATTTGATCTTGGCCCACTTAATTAATTGATCTCGGCCCACTTTGTCTTGTGACTTATTATTGGATGATATATTTTAACCACCGACCCACTTTTGAGTATTGGTGTTATATTGTTACATGAAATCATAAAATCAATATACAAACCCTACTCCTCCTTAGAGTTCGACGGCAACAGGAGAGACCCCACCCCCTCCTTCGATCAAGTCTTAAGCACTGATTAGCATCACCCTTAACCACGCATACCACCTCTCGTCCCTCTCCCTCCCTCGACAACCGGATAACATCCCCACTCCTCCGTTATCGATCGCCGGTAAGTCCCGCAAGTTTCGTTACTTCGTTTTCGAACGTGTTGTTTCGGTTTCGGTCCGATCTTAGCTTCGTGTGATGCCTGTATTTGAGTGATTATATGAAACTACATGAAAGTATATATACGTGTTCGATGTTATGCATATGAATTGTTCATGCTTGTCTGTACATAGTTCCGGTTAACTGTTCATGAAAGTATATGTATATATCAGACGTTAATATGAATGAACAATAGTTCTGGTTCGACTTTGGTCTAATAACATGAACGCATACATGAACCGTGTGTTTAGTGTAGACATGAAGATTTACGAGACTGCGTATTTGATGTTATGTAGAACGTGCTCGGTTGATCGTGGATAGTTATAGAGTATCAGAAGCTTTTAAAGTTGAATGTATATGAGTGATCTATATATGTATGTATGACTGTGATCGTGTGTAACCACGATTACACTTGTATAGTTAATTGTTCGATGATCGCGCTTGTGCATATATGTTTCTCGTGTACGTAACTTGGTATAATGTTATGAAAGGATTAGTTATGTTGATTAATTGGACATGCTGCATGAATAATGAGCACCATGATGTTTTACTGCATAGATTATTACAAGCCAGTGAATGCTAAGTGTTATCGAGTGACATGTTAGGGTTGATATTGATGGTTGATTACTTGAATATTGTTGATGAATAAGTCGATGTGCTTTCTGTAGATTGGTAATGAATGGCTAGGAAGATGATCTTGATTGAATATCATTAAAGTATTAGCATATGCTTTGACTGAACACAATTGTATCGGTCCGATGAAGGTTACAAACTGTCAGTGGTCACATGAATCACTTTGATTCTTATAAATTGAGGGCCACGTGTTTACCGAAAAGGTGATGAAGGAAAAGGGCAGCCCACTAACTCAATCGACCAATGATAATTATGTGCATATGATAATTGTCGGCCATATGTCTTTTAATTCAATAAAAGTATTGGTAAATGTGAATAACATGTTTGGATAACCTTTGCATGATCTTGTTTGTATGTATGATTTAATCATAGGGACTATGTAATCGATTAAAGCTAGGCACCAATTATAATTTCATATTAGATATTTACTGAAGGAAGTGTGTATGTGTTTATGAACGACAAATTATTTGGCTAGTAAATTGGGTTGTTATTATTGGTAGTGAATTAAATGATAATAAAGGGGACCTCTACAATGGATCGGTAATATATAAATTGGTTTCTTTTAATTGAGTTACATTGGGCTAATAACATGTAAACTGATTGGGCCGATTTGATGTGGGTATTATGTATAAGTAGGGTGTAAATTGAGTAAGCATAGGTTAGGTGCATAAAAATTGTTATGTGAATTGTTAATCTGTTGACGTGATTACTATTTGCTTGTGCCATGGTATGACAACTTGTTAATTTGGTTCACTTAAACCTGGAGCTGTTTTGAAACGCTAAGGTAGTGCATCACCCCACATACGTTTACTATACAATTAGGTCACGGGTAGCAGACTTAATATTTATCGTGTAAAAGTAACTTGACAATCCGAGCAAACCAAGGTGAGTTCACACAGCCAAGGCATGGGGTTCCCAGGGTGGGAATGGGTTTTGGATTATTTATTCGTACTTACTCAGATGATAGAATTTCATGATATGGTCCTCAGGGTGAGGAAGGGTAATGGTGAGATACGACTAGACTAGTATACTAATTGAACTGATCTTCGCACACACGCCAGGGGTTGGCCGCGATATTAGGACTATCATTCGCACACATGCCTTGGAAAAGGCCGCGAACTATATACTAAAACTTCGCACACATGCCAGGGTGGCCGCGATACAAATATACACAGTCTAGAATACTTGGGAACTTTCCCCTAGTCATCGCACACATGCCTAGAGGGCCGCGATACGAACTAATACGAACTAATACGAACTAATATGAATTAATACGATACATGACTTAACGAACGAACACAAGGCTTACTTTACTATTACTATTACTGAACCGTTTACTTGAACTCGCTCAACTAGTTGTTGACTCTCTGCTGCATGCCTTGCAGGACCTTAGGTACATATGGAGCTTGCACAAGGAGGAGCAGGTCGTTGTGGGCAATGGATCGTGAATGCTTATTAAACACTTATGACATTTCATACATTATTATTATTTATGTTGGGTTTACTTACATGCTTCCGCTACTTAAACAAAGTTTGGTTTGAACATCAATTGTATTGAATTGGGTTTTACGAACTACTTTAACTATTATACACTATGTTCAATATGATTGATGGCTTGATCCTGGTCATGTCACGCCTCCTAGCGGTGGTACTCCGCGTGTGGGATTTTGGGGGTGTGACATGGATACCCATGAGCTGAGTAATCTGGTCTCCAAGAGGTTCCATGGAGGGCATTGTAATTAGCCGCTACCACGTATGGATCGGCATCATAGTTATAGTTGTAGTGCGTGTGAGTCGGCTGCTCAGACGGATTGTATGCGGTGGAACCGCCATATGCTGGTATCGGATTATCATATCCGAATGGTGGCGGAGATGGTGCAACTGGTGCAGAATTCACCTCTGCAGGGTGACCAGAAGGTTCCCCTAATTGTGGTTCCTCAGGCACTGACGGAAAATGACTCGCACTCGAGTGGCGAGGGGTGCTGAAATGGAATTCCCCTCCTCGGGTGGACATCCGCGTGCCTTGTGACAACTCGAAATTTAGAACCTTTCGTTGTAACTTGCTTGTACGTTATGTGACTAGTTAAAATGATAACGTGAACCTTTTTATATGATAAGTGCTTTGTTGCGTGTGTATTATATATATATGTGTACGTGTTATATGTGAACCGAGAACCCGACACGAAACAACGGACCCGACTCGAGACCAAGAGGTCTCGAGTGAATAGTGACCGAATAGGCCTTTGGGCCGAGAACCTTGTGGCCGGTTGGGCCATTGGGCCGTGAACCCCCACTCGAAACCCACTAAGGGTGCACACTCTTGGAACTTGACTATATAAACTACCCTTAGTTAGTTTTTGCCATTTGTTGAACAATACAACACACACACTCTCCTACTTTTCTCTCTAAGCCTTAAGCACACAAACCCACCTCCAAGACTCTCGGATCTAATCGGTTAGCACAAGAACTCTCGGGCTTGGAACTTCGGATCGACACACACACACACTTCATTAACCGGTTAGTGCTTTTAATGTTTATGGATTTATGTTAATCATGTTAAATGATAAAATGCATGAGATGATGTTTATTGTTAGTATTTCTTGATGATTATTGATTAGTTTATGTTATGTTTGTGTTTAAATGGATGCATGAATGAGATGAAGTTTTATGTATGTTAACAAGTTATAGTGTTGGAATGTGTTGCTAAAGAACTCATGACATCTTGTGTTAAATAGAGTTAAACTACTAGATCTTGATGATACATGAAATCGGATTTGCATTTCTCATGAAATCGGACATATATAAAAACCGAGTTGTGTGCTATGTTTAGTGTTTTGATGCTTGTTCATAGTTTTGTTTGAATAAAGGATGAATACTTGATGAATATGTGTTTGAACATAGGAAGAACACTTTGAATGATAGTTGAAGATTGAAAACCCTTGTGATTTTGATCCATCTTTGACTAATAACCTGATTAGGAAATATGTTAGTGGAATTCTATTGGTTATTTCCGGATTTGGGCCTGATTATACTGTACCACTAATCTGACTACATCTGCATCAACACGTGAACTTGAAAACGACTGTTACCGACTCGCAATCACCCGTTGCGACTCGCAACCACAGCGTGATGACTCGAGACCACACGGTTGCGACTCGCAACCATAACAGGACAAGCCGAAACCACAGGTTACGAGTCCCGTTGCGACTCGAGACCTCAGCATGATGAACCGAGACTACGGTTGCGACACCGGTTGCGACTCGCAACCATCCATGATCAACACACAGCATGACTCGAGACCATGCTTGCGAGTCCGGTTGCGACTCGAGACCACACTTTGGGCCTAAGTTAGTGGGCCGGACATATGAACTTCTGTGCTACTGTTAACGTGTTATTTGGGCCTGTTATCACAAGCCCAACTGTTTGGGCCTCACACTTGGACTTTGGATTATGTCTGACTGTTAACTGAGAACTGTTACTGATTATACGTGATTTCCATGCGTGTTGAACATTTGTACACTACTTGGTTCGAATCTGATTATACGTGATATCCGTGTTAGGACGTTATTGACTACTTGCGACTTGATTGACTTTCTGTGATTAACTGCCGAGCAAACCGAGGTGAGTTCACACCCTCTACAAAGCATGGGATTCCCTGGGTTGGGAACTGGGTTAAGGAACGTGGGTTCCTCGTCCTCCTTGGGCAGGACGTCAGTGGTTCAGGAATGTGATTCCTCGTCCGGATGGACGGATAAACGTACTAGACTAAAACTCTATCACGAAGTCCCTCCTTTTTGTATCGACTAATCGCCGGGCCAATGGCGAGCGGGTCATTAGTTAGATAGCGCTATTTAGGTCTGACAAGCCTCACACCGTGCCGCAGAGGACGGGCGTGAACTAATGGATCTGGGGCACGTCAATGATGATAGACATTGATGTTTTCAGGGCACATAAACATGACTACAGTCAGCAATCGATACGGTAACGAGTCTAGTATACACATGGGGTAGCCCCCACGGCTGGAGAGCCAGATGATGTACATGGGGTAGCCCCCACGGCCGAAATGCCTGATAACTACATGGGGTAGCCCCCACGGCCGGAGTGCCGGAGTAACTGGGAATGAACTGGTCACGTCTTTTTAAACTATGGGGTAACCCCCACGGCAGGATGCCAGATAAAGTAAACTGTTTTCGAAACAACTAAAACGAACGCCCACCCGTGAACTCACTCAACTAGTTGTTGACTCGTTACTACATGCTTTGCAGGACCATAGGTACTCAGTGGGAGCTTGCATGGAGGAGGATCGTTGTGGGACAGGGATTGCTACAAGACTATGTTAAACTTGAAACTTTTGGAACTTATGTTATAACTTTAAACTTATGCTTCCGCTTGCAACTTAAACTTATTTGTTTTGGAACACCAATCGTGATGGTTAAACTTTTATAACTACTTATATGCTTGTTCAGTATGATTGGTGGCTGGATCCTGGTCAGTCACGCCTCCAAGCGGTAGTACTCCGCAGGTGGGATTTTGGGGGTGTGACAGATTGGTATCAGAGCCATTGGTTATAGTGAACTTGGTTTTAATAAAGGAGAAACGTTTTTGTTAAAACCAGACTATGACCGGTTTAGTGCTCAACGGTCCACAACGACACTTCGCTCCTCATGCAAGGCTCGACGTTCTAGGTAATATAATGTATGTATATTGCCTACTTGTTAGTTACGTAGTACATTGCTCATGGTATGCTTGATTAGTATAACTACTGTTGTTTGAACACGTGTGTGCTTACTCTGTCTTACTATCGTACTTTCGCGAACCTCTCTCACACGTATTACTCTTGTTATGAAGAACCATGTCTGGACGCGTTAACATGACACAAGCCCAGTTGACGGCTTTGATCAACGAACGAGTTGCCGCAGCGCTCGCAGCTGCACACGCAGGAGGTATATCCTGCAGTCCGAAATGTTCTAGGATCATTTGGATCCTACTCTCGTGAACCAACCTTTGTGTTAAACTCTGTCTTTTCTTTCACCTACCTTAGGTCAGGCACCGGTGTGCACTTTTAAGACCTTTATGGACTGTCGACCCACAACTTTTAGCGGCACTGAAGGAGCAGTAGGTCTCCTACACTGGTTTGAGAAACTGGAGTCTGTGTTCGAAATGTGTGAATGCCCTGAAGCGCGCAGGGTGAAGTATGCTACTGGTACTCTCGAGGGTTTGGCCCTCACGTGGTGGAATGCTCAAGTGCAGATGTTAGGGTTGGTTGCTGCCAACGCCACCCCATGGGAAAACTTCAAGGAAATGATCAGGGAGGAATACTGCAGTCGTGACGACATTCACAAACTGGAAGATGAGTTCTACAATCTTAAGATGTCGGGATCAGAAATCGAGGCATACACTAAGAGATCGCATGAGCTTGCCTTGTTGTGTCCTACTATGGTGGATCCTCCGTATAAACGAATTGAACTCTATCTCAAGGGCTTGGTGCCAGAGATCCAAAGTCATGTGACTTCAGCGAGGTTGACTACTATCCAGCAGGTTGTACAGTTGGCTCACCGTCTTACTGACCAAGCGGTGGAGCAGAACAAGTTACCGAAGCGTATAGGTGCTGCAACTACTTCTGGTGCTTCTAGTGGAGATAAACGGAAATGGGATGGAACTTCAAGCAGGGGTTCAACTTCTGTGCAAACTCAGTCTCAGCAGAGAAAGACAGATGATCACAAGAGCCCCAGTCAGCAGTCGTCTGGTGGTCAAAGTCATGGTGGATACAAAGGAAATCACCCCAAGTGCAATCGTTGTAGCCTACACCACAGTGGGCCATGCACCAGGGGCAACTGTCATCGATGCAACAAGCCTGGTCATGTTGCAAAGGATTGCAGAAGCGCATACCCCGTCAATCAGAATCGTCAGCAACCTCAGCAGAACCAGCGACAGCAGCAGGGTAACAACAAAGGATGCTTTCAGTGTGGAGCTGAAGGCCACTTCAAGAAGGATTGTCCCCAACTGAACCAGAACAACAACAACAATCAGGGGAATGGTAACAATGGGAACAACAACAACAACAATGGTGCTAGGGGACGAGTGTTCGTGATTGGTCAAGGAGAAGCAAGGAATGATCCCAACGTGGTGACGGGTAAGTTCCTTCTCGACGACTTTTATGTTACAGTCTTATTTGATTCGGGTGCCGATACTAGCTATGTGTCACTAGAAGTTAGTAAGATGCTTAAGCGTATTCCTACACCCCTGAGCGACAAGCACACCGTAGAGCTAGCTAATGGTAAGAGTTTGGAAGCCTCACACGTAGTCAAGGGTTGCCAGCTTATCCTCGATGACCAGACCTTCTCTATCGATCTTATTCCTATTGTCTTGGGTAGTTTCGACGTTGTCATTGGGATGGATTGGTTATCCCAACACCGAGCAGAGATTCTTTGCAACGAGAAGATCGTTCGTATTCCTGGTTTAGGTGGTGAACCTCTCATGATTCGTGGCGACAAGAGAAGTGCTGTTGAGAACATCATCTCTCTTCTTAAGGCCCAGAAATGCTTACGAAAGGGCCACACTGCGATTTTGGCTTTAGTTACTGATACCACAGAGAAAGAGAAGAAGCTAGAAGATTTTCCGGTTGTACGCGACTATCCTGAGGTATTCCCTGAGGAATTACCTGGTCTTCCGCCCCATCGCCAAGTCGAGTTTCAGATTGATCTAGCTCCTGGAGCCGCGCCTGTAGCCCGTGCACCTTATCGTTTAGCGCCATCAGAGTTGGAAGAACTCTCCACACAACTACAAGAACTCTTGGATAAGGGTTTTATTCGTCCTAGCTCATCGCCTTGGGGAGCTCCAGTGTTATTTGTGAAAAAGAAGGATGGTACCTTCAGGATGTGTATCGACTATCGCGAACTCAACAAAGTAACTGTGAAGAATCGTTATCCTCTACCGCGCATTGACGACTTGTTCGACCAGTTGCAGGGGTCGAGCTACTACTCAAAGATTGATCTGAGATCGGGATATCACCAGTTGAGAGTTCGAGAAGAGGATGTCTCCAAAACGGCCTTTAGGACTCGATATGGGCACTATGAGTTTCTGGTCATGCCGTTTGGGCTGACGAACGCACCGGCAGTTTTTATGGATTTGATGAATCGAGTGTGCAAGCCGTACCTGGATAAGTTTGTTATAGTCTTTATCGACGACATCCTGATCTATTCCAAGAGCAAAGAAGAGCACGAACAACATCTACGACTTATTTTGGAACTCCTCCGGAAGGAACAGCTTTACGCGAAATTCTCGAAGTGCGACTTCTGGCTTCGTGAAGTCCATTTCCTAGGGCATGTGGTGAACAAGGATGGGATTCACGTTGATCCATCCAAAGTGGACTCTATTAAGAACTGGCCTGCGCCTCGCACACCAAAGGAAATTCGCCAATTTTTGGGATTGGCAGGTTACTACAGGAGATTCATTAAGGATTTTTCTAAGATCGCGCAGCCTCTCACCTTGTTAACACAGAAAGGCGTTGTTTATCATTGGGGAAATGCACAAGAGTTAGCTTTTCAGCATCTAAAGGATAGACTTTGTAGTGCACCTATCCTTTCACTGCCAGAGGGCACAGATGATTTTGTGGTTTACTGTGATGCATCAATTCAAGGTCTTGGTTGTGTATTGATGCAACGAGATAAAGTCATAGCTTACGCCTCACGACAACTTAAAGTTCACGAGAAGAACTACACGACACATGATTTAGAGCTGGGAGCTGTTGTTTTCGCACTTAAACTATGGCGGCATTACCTTTACGGAACCAAGTGCGCCATCTACACTGACCACAGGAGTTTAGAACACATATTCAAGCAGAAGGAACTGAATATGCGGCAGCGACGATGGGTCGAGCTGCTGAATGATTACGAGTGCTCTATCAGGTATCACCCGGGCAAGGCCAATGTTGTGGCAGACGCCCTGAGTCGGAAGGACACTACGCCTAAGCGCGTAAGAGCTTTACAACTCACGATCCATTCTAATCTACCTTCGCAAATACGAGCTGCTCAGATAGAAGCACTGAAACCAGAAAACGTTAGAGCAGAAGCTCTACGCGGGTCAAGGCAGCGCTTAGAACAGAAGGAAGACGGTGCTTATTATGTAACAGGACGCATTTGGGTCCCACTCTATGGCGACTTACGAGAACTTGTGATGGATGAAGCGCACAAATCTCGCTACTCGGTACACCCTGGTTCGGACAAGATGTACCACGATATTAAAACCACGTATTGGTGGCCTAGCATGAAGGCCCACATAGCAACGTACGTCAGCAAGTGTTTGACTTGTGCGCGAGTCAAGACGGAATATCAGAAACCTTTAGGCCTACTTCAGCAACCAGAGATACCACAATGGAAATGGGAGCAAATTTCCATGGATTTCGTTACTGGCTTACCTAGATCACAGCGCGGAAACGATACTATCTGGGTGATCGTGGATCGACTCACAAAATCCGCACACTTTTTGGCAATCAAGGAAACGGATAAGTTCTCCACTCTAGCGGAAATATACCTCAAGGAAGTTGTTTCGAGGCACGGGGTGCCCACTTCTATCATCTCTGATCGAGATGCACGTTTTACTTCGGAACTGTGGCAGGCAATGCACAAGTCTTTTGGCTCACGTTTAGATATGAGCACAGCGTACCACCCGCAGACGGACGGGCAGTCCGAGCGTACTATCCAAACACTAGAAGACATGCTTCGCGCTTGTGTAATCGACTTTGGCAACAGCTGGGAAAAGCATCTGCCACTCGTAGAATTCTCGTACAATAACAGCTACCACACCAGCATTAAAGCTGCTCCGTTTGAGGCATTGTACGGACGTAAATGCCGGTCACCCCTCTGTTGGGCAGAGGTGGGGGATAGTCAAATCACTGGTCCAGAACATGTGGTAGACACTACTGAGCGGATTGCTCAAATACGACAACGCATGGCGGCCGCTCGTGACCGTCAGAAGGCCTACGCCGATAAGGGCAGGAAACCACTTGAGCTCCAGGTTGGGGAGCGGGTATTACTCAAAGTTTCACCCTGGAAGGGTGTGGTTCGTTTTGGTAAACGCGGCAAACTCAACCCACGGTACGTTGGACCTTTTGAAATCCTTGAGAAAATAGGCAAGGTGGCCTACAGACTGAAATTACCAGCAGAACTCGGGGCAGTTCACAACGTTTTCCATGTGTCAAATCTGAAGAAGTGTCTGTCAGATGAGACGCACGTAGTTCCTCTGAAGGAACTCACGATCGACGAACAGTTGAAATTCGTCGAAGAACCTGTCGAAATCACGGACCGGGATGTTAAGGTCCTCAAGAGCTCTAGAATACCTCTTGTACGAGTTCGTTGGAACTCACGTCGCGGCCCAGAGTTTACCTGGGAGCGCGAAGATCGAATGAAACAAAAGTATCCCCAACTGTTTGAGAACAGTACAAACGCTAATGAGGTTGAAGCTACGGAATTTCGGGACGAAATTCCAGATCAACGGGGGGTGGATGTGACACCCCAGGATAACCGGGAAAACCATGCAACTTAACTAGCTTCCTCAGTGAGTGCCATCAAATTTCGGGACGAAATTTCTTTCAACTTGGGGATGATGTGACAACTCGAAATTTAGAACCTTTCGTTGTAACTTGCTTGTACGTTATGTGACTAGTTAAAATGATAACGTGAACCTTTTTATATGATAAGTGCTTTGTTGCGTGTGTATTATATATATATGTGTACGTGTTATATGTGAACCGAGAACCCGACACGAAACAACGGACCCGACTCGAGACCAAGAGGTCTCGAGTGAATAGTGACCGAATAGGCCTTTGGGCCGAGAACCTTGTGGCCGGTTGGGCCATTGGGCCGTGAACCCCCACTCGAAACCCACTAAGGGTGCACACTCTTGGAACTTGACTATATAAACTACCCTTAGTTAGTTTTTGCCATTTGTTGAACAATACAACACACACACTCTCCTACTTTTCTCTCTAAGCCTTAAGCACACAAACCCACCTCCAAGACTCTCGGATCTAATCGGTTAGCACAAGAACTCTCGGGCTTGGAACTTCGGATCGACACACACACACACACTTCATTAACCGGTTAGTGCTTTTAATGTTTATGGATTTATGTTAATCATGTTAAATGATAAAATGCATGAGATGATGTTTATTGTTAGTATTTCTTGATGATTATTGATTAGTTTATGTTATGTTTGTGTTTAAATGGATGCATGAATGAGATGAAGTTTTATGTATGTTAACAAGTTATAGTGTTGGAATGTGTTGCTAAAGAACTCATGACATCTTGTGTTAAATAGAGTTAAACTACTAGATCTTGATGATACATGAAATCGGATTTGCATTTCTCATGAAATCGGACATATATAAAAACCGAGTTGTGTGCTATGTTTAGTGTTTTGATGCTTGTTCATAGTTTTGTTTGAATAAAGGATGAATACTTGATGAATATGTGTTTGAACATAGGAAGAACACTTTGAATGATAGTTGAAGATTGAAAACCCTTGTGATTTTGATCCATCTTTGACTAATAACCTGATTAGGAAATATGTTAGTGGAATTCTATTGGTTATTTCCGGATTTGGGCCTGATTATACTGTACCACTAATCTGACTACATCTGCATCAACACGTGAACTTGAAAACGACTGTTACCGACTCGCAATCACCCGTTGCGACTCGCAACCACAGCGTGATGACTCGAGACCACACGGTTGCGACTCGCAACCATAACAGGACAAGCCGAAACCACAGGTTACGAGTCCCGTTGCGACTCGAGACCTCAGCATGATGAACCGAGACTACGGTTGCGACACCGGTTGCGACTCGCAACCATCCATGATCAACACACAGCATGACTCGAGACCATGCTTGCGAGTCCGGTTGCGACTCGAGACCACACTTTGGGCCTAAGTTAGTGGGCCGGACATATGAACTTCTGTGCTACTGTTAACGTGTTATTTGGGCCTGTTATCACAAGCCCAACTGTTTGGGCCTCACACTTGGACTTTGGATTATGTCTGACTGTTAACTGAGAACTGTTACTGATTATACGTGATTTCCATGCGTGTTGAACATTTGTACACTACTTGGTTCGAATCTGATTATACGTGATATCCGTGTTAGGACGTTATTGACTACTTGCGACTTGATTGACTTTCTGTGATTAACTGCCGAGCAAACCGAGGTGAGTTCACACCCTCTACAAAGCATGGGATTCCCTGGGTTGGGAACTGGGTTAAGGAACGTGGGTTCCTCGTCCTCCTTGGGCAGGACGTCAGTGGTTCAGGAATGTGATTCCTCGTCCGGATGGACGGATAAACGTACTAGACTAAAACTCTATCACGAAGTCCCTCCTTTTTGTATCGACTAATCGCCGGGCCAATGGCGAGCGGGTCATTAGTTAGATAGCGCTATTTAGGTCTGACAAGCCTCACACCGTGCCGCAGAGGACGGGCGTGAACTAATGGATCTGGGGCACGTCAATGATGATAGACATTGATGTTTTCAGGGCACATAAACATGACTACAGTCAGCAATCGATACGGTAACGAGTCTAGTATACACATGGGGTAGCCCCCACGGCTGGAGAGCCAGATGATGTACATGGGGTAGCCCCCACGGCCGAAATGCCTGATAACTACATGGGGTAGCCCCCACGGCCGGAGTGCCGGAGTAACTGGGAATGAACTGGTCACGTCTTTTTAAACTATGGGGTAACCCCCACGGCAGGATGCCAGATAAAGTAAACTGTTTTCGAAACAACTAAAACGAACGCCCACCCGTGAACTCACTCAACTAGTTGTTGACTCGTTACTACATGCTTTGCAGGACCATAGGTACTCAGTGGGAGCTTGCATGGAGGAGGATCGTTGTGGGACAGGGATTGCTACAAGACTATGTTAAACTTGAAACTTTTGGAACTTATGTTATAACTTTAAACTTATGCTTCCGCTTGCAACTTAAACTTATTTGTTTTGGAACACCAATCGTGATGGTTAAACTTTTATAACTACTTATATGCTTGTTCAGTATGATTGGTGGCTGGATCCTGGTCAGTCACGCCTCCAAGCGGTAGTACTCCGCAGGTGGGATTTTGGGGGTGTGACATGCCTGATATTCTACGCCTTGGTGGATCTGGAATTACTGGTTGAACTGGTGGCGGTGGCGGTGGCGTAACTGCCACGAACCGCGAATCCTCGGAGGGATCCTGCTGCTGCTGTTGATCATGAGGCGAGAAGTGGTGAGATGGTGTGAAGTACCAATTACATTGGTCAAACCTTGCCTGATAACTATCGGGACCTTAATAGGGTGTTCCATGAAAGGATGACCCATCAGAGATCTCGAATGGATGGTTGGGAGTACCCCTTGCAGGCTCGACGGGATCTGTATCCTCGTCCATATCCACTGCATTATCTTCAGAAAAGTGATCCTCTGGTCCTAAAGGGTTATACCCTATTGGCTCTTGGACATAATCAGCCGGGTTAAACTGTCCTACGAAGAAAGGAGAAGGATCGCCATAAGAACGGTGCGAAGCAGATCGCTGGAGAGGTATAAATGATGGTTGAGGGTTATTGGGGTCATTTTCTGAGTTTGGTCCAAAAGAATGACGGTATGAAGGTGTTGAACTATGCGAGGTAGAATGTCTTGCTGGTTCAAAGAGGTTCCTTCTTCGCCTCTGTGGTTCCTCACTTCTTGTACTGGAAGGAGCTCGCATGTTCGAAGGACCAGCCTCGTGATCATTGTGAGTGATCGGCCCTTTGCCTCTTCCTCTTCTAATTGCTGGTGGCATATTTCCTGCTTTCAAAACTTTAAATAACAATAAACAATAAAAAGACAAACTGGAATAACAAGTCGAATTTTTCCTATGTTCTTGTCTAGACTCAAGTATGTGCAATTGTGTCATTGAGATTCAACACATAAGGATAGTGTTTAATTCACTCAACGTTGGCTCTGATACCAACCTGTCACACCCCGATTTCCACGTGTCTCACCGGTGGGCCCGGTGGGGGATTACCGTGACGTAGTTGGCAACAATATAGTCAAACCACACAATATATGAATGCACAGCGGAAGCATAAAGATAATTATATTTCAACCATTGTTTGTAATATCAATGTATTACGAATAGTCGAAAGGTATCCACAGGGGATCAAATAAAAATATAAGTATTGTTCAACAGACGTAGGCATCTTAAGCTTGCGAGACTCTTTATGATGCTAAGGAGAATATCCAGCCAATTACGCTTAGTACCTGCATTTAGTCTTTTTGGGAAAATACGTCAGTTTACACTGGTAAATACATTCAACCGACACTTTTGTAAAATGTTTATTAAAAATTGATTTGAATGCACAAGGCACAAACTCTTTATAACTTGGGAGAATTATTTAAATTTATAATCTTGTGAACGGATTACATGTTCCTTATGCGTTCAGTAGCCCGGATCTTGTCCGGGTTAAAGATCAATAGACACACCACATCAACTATTTATGCATTGACGAGTGTACGCCTACACTCCGCGCTTAGGTCGTGGCCATTTCGTAAAATGCTGCCAGGGATATCCGGGACATGGTCATTAACCCCCTAAAGGCTTTAAGTAACAAGACTGTTTAAACGAGCCGATCAAATTTATTCAATTACCCACTCAACGGTGGAGAATTTGATGCCCGATCAAGCGGTATGTTATATACTGTAACCGAAGCCCGTATAACGGAAAATAAGTTAAAAGTATTTAACTTTGCAAGTATAAATCCTTAACCGAATAAATTGCAAATAGCTTTTACTGGTCTCCTATTCTGGAACGAAGGTTTAAAATAACCTATTAGAATCCTAACGGGTCTTTAATTTAGCCGTAGCTTAGACTGGTCAGTTTCAAAGGATAGATACGGTTTAATCGCGTGAAAGGCGAAAACCGGGAATGGAATGTGATTTGGACCCAACAAGTTTGAAGACTTGTTTTATATGGGTATAATAACCACACTCTGGATTTTGGGGTCAAAACAATATGGTTTGACCCGTTTCGGCTAGTTTATGTAAACTAGTTACATAAGCCGAACCGTCCGCGCAAAAGGCGTAACGGGTAACCGTAAGATTCCTAGACTGATTTCTTGAGTCAATATGCTTTAAAGAGGTTGTGGTATCAGTAGGATACCTTCCATAATGCCCGTAACGAGTTTAAGTTCATATTATGCCCCGAAGGGGTATTTCGGTCTTTTTAAAGATTATAAAAGAGGTTTCTGAGTTCTACAGGAAATCTGAGTTTCCCGAACAGTTTATAAAGTCTAAAATACTTTATTTATTATTTAAAATCAGTAGCAACTGGAATCGGGTCAAAAGACCTTGTAGAACTCAAGTTATGGCCGAAAAGGGTATATTCGGTAATTACTGAACCGATGCCATAACCGCAGGTTATGAGCAGGTTAAAAACAATTAAAAATCTTTAAAAATCCCAAAATATTATTTTACATCAGTGTGTAAAAGGTTTGGTGTCGAAATCTGGGTTTAGATAGGCGTTATGCTAATTGCGCCATTTAATTACTAAAGTTTCCGTAATTTGCGCTATTTAGCATAACTCCTATTCTGGACCTCGGATTGACGTGAAATTTTAGGGACATGCTTATAAATCAGTAACTAAGATTATGGTTCTTTCACATGTCCGAAATTCTCGTTTTAAATTAAAAAGGGCGTTACGGTCAACTTTTAAGCATTTAACGGAAATGTGTAAAAGACTCGGACAAACAACGAACCGGTCATAGAGGGTTATACCATAATGTAACCTGGTCCTAAGAGAGTCCTAAGGCATATCTAAATCATACTTTAACGGGTCAGAACTGAAGTCAAAGCAAAAGTAAAAGTTTTGCGACTTTCGGCTCCGAACCGGGTCAAAACAGTAAATGGTCGAATCAAACAAGCTTAGACTAGTTAATATACTTATTATCATGTTTTATGAGTGTTTAAACAGGTTACACACCATCTACATTACTGATTATGCATGAAATCGCAAAATAGCATTTCTGTTGACTTTTTCTAAGCACGTTTGACTCGACATTCAGACTAGTTAGAGCGGGAATCAGAGGGTGCCCTTTTAGGGGTTTAAAGCCCACATGATTACCAACATATAACTATCTTTGATTCGACAAACCACTGGACCATTTGTGATTTATCGCAAAGTCAATCGTTAATTACAACGGATTGACTTTTTAAGCTAAACTATGCAAAAACTAAGCCATAAAAGGGTAGGCATACTTACAGAAGCTTGGTGCACGACTAGAGATGTTAGAGGAATGCTTAGAGCTCCAGAGATGAACTAGAAGGCAGGTTTGAGGTGTGTTGAACGATGGAACACTACCTTGCCTTTTATAGTGAAAATTTTGGCATAAGATCATTACAACTCACTCTACAATGGTTCATGGATGATCAGCAGGTGTCCTATAGTGTTAGGGGACATGTAGAGGGCGCCCATGCTTCAATTAATGCACACAAGATCGTTTACAAGCTCAAACATTGAATATGTCCAAGAATTCTGCATCTGGGACCTTCACGCGGCCCGCATTAGGATTCAAGCAACACAGACGCGGGCCGCCTGAATCCTTAAGTCAGAAAACGAATCTGCAGGTGGCGCGCGGCCCGCAATAAATCATGCATAACTCTAACGCGGCCCGCATTGGACTTGTTTTTCAAGATTTTCATATCTTTTGTAATGATTAACCTGACCTTTCGGTTTCGAAGGGGTAACTTTGCGATTTGGCCCTCGATTATTTACAATTAAGGGCCTCGTGACTTTTACCCGCATTGTTAAGTCCCCGGTTAGTTTAATTACTATCCGTAAAGCCTTAACTTTTATTGTTGACGCTTTTAACCCCTCGCATACGAATTTGATCATAACTTTCTCGTTTTAAAACGGAACTTCGCGAAATTTATATCGTATATTCTAGTGAGCGTATTTTACTGTTACAAAGCCTCGGGTTCGTCAAAGGGTCACTCAGAGGTATAAATTAAACATGTTGACACAATTAACCCCTGTAGCTTGTAATCTCTCACTTTCTCCCGCATTTTGCTCCGTACGATCCATGATTTATTCGTTTGAAGGTACGAGCATCATTTAGGGTTACTATACAGTATATTTACCCCTCGTTGACATTTCTAACCCTCGAATTTACATACTTTCAAGGTTTGTCAACTCTAGTCCTTTATTTAGTATTTAATACCACGTGTAAACTCATGACACGTGTCAACACATTATTGGACACAAAATTTCGAGGTGTTACACCTGTGGTTTGGGCACTTTTGCCATTTTAGTCCAAATCTCAAACTTTTTAAATCTGGGTCCCTGTGGTTTCGTTTTTGTTGTCATTTTGGTCCAAAACTCAAATCAGGTCAGATTTCTCAAAAAAACATGTTATTTTGTCCTTTTCTGAAGGGGCAAAATGGTCATTTAAAAAAAACCCTGTCTCTCTCTCTTCTCTCTCTATCTGCAGAGCATCACCACCTCCATTGTTAAAATCTTCATCATCTTCATCTCTGTTTCACCATCATCAACCTGCAACTTGTTCCCGGTCATCTTTATCACCACCGATCTTTATCCCTGGTCATCTTTATCACCTCCGTTCAACCTGCAACCATCTCGTTCATCGTCTTCAACAACAGAAGTCACCATCATCGACATAATCATCATCGACTTCAACAACAGAAATCACCACCATCTTCAATCAAACAACATAAAAACATCTAACCTGTTAACCAAATCAAACAACAACATCAATTTACACAAAAATCAGTCTCTAGAACCAAATTAACTTCAAAACAACATAAAAACTGTAAGCACAAACACTCTGACAGCATCAATTAACAAAAGTACCTACCAAAATAAAAAAACCCTAAAAACTAAAACCCTAGATGAAACAAAACAAAACCTAAACAGAGGAAGTAGATGGCGGTGACGAGGAGGACGGTGATGGCGGAGGAGATGTAAGGGCGGTTTGGCAACGGACTGCAAATCAATACTTCATCCAAGAAGATGCGAAAAGGGCGCCAAAATTAGCTTCAGTTTCGTCTGTAATTTCTAAAATTGAGACGAAACCGGTTAACCCTACAGATTTGAATGACACTTTCCCCCTTCCAGATGAGAAATCTTTCTATTCGAATCTTGAATCCGACTCAAAATGGTGGCTTCAGTTGCAGCCTGATTATATGTACCAAAGAGGGTTGACCAGTGAACAACAAGGCAACCCAAATCCTCATCAATTCGTCGAAAATCAAGATGTTGGTAGTTTCAGCAGTGTTGATTCTGTGTCATCAAGAGAATCTTATGAGTTTGTGCGTGGATTCTGTTGAGCTTCCATCGCCTTTGCAGGGTATGGTGGCGGAGGAAAGTGAAGGGTGCAGACTTGATTGGTTCGGGACTTTTGTGCAGATTTGGTTAACAGACATATATAATTTGATGTTGTTGTTTGATTTGGCGGAGGAAAGTGAAGAATGCAGAGGAGATGAATGAAGAATGCAGAGGGTGAAAGAAGAAAATGAGAGAGGGATGGGGTGGGGTGGGGGTGGCAAAATGACCAAAATGCCCTTCAGAAAAGGACAAAATAACAGGGTTTTTTAAGAAATCTGACCTGATTTGAGTTTTGGACCAAAATGGCAACAAAAACGAAACCACAGGGACCCAGATTTAAAAAGTTTGAGATTTGGACTGAAATGGCAAAAGTGCCCAAACCACAGGGACCAAAATGGCAGTTTACTTTTTTTTTACCTTACATGCATAAACATCAAACATAACTGGTGTTGGACGTTTAATACTATGAGTATGATTAAGTCTATGTAAGACTATACGGAGCATGAGGGCTAAGGGCAAAATTCTCACTCTATCACGTAGATCATGTGAGCTTTTAGCTTTGCTCTCCACATCAAAAAAGAGAGAGCAGTGAAGGATAAAGGAAAAAACCAAAAAATCAAGTGGTTTATGCTGAACAAAAGGGACGACGGGCATAAAGATCTTGTCATCAAGAAGGGCAATACATTAGTAGCATGAAATGAAGGGTGGGGGTGTTGTAGTGGCGTGAAGGGGCTTGGACCTTTTCATTTAAACTTGGGATCAAACATTTTATTTTATTTTAATTACATTAAATGAGTTTGTTTAGTTTAGATTAGATTCGAGGTGGACTAAAAATCAACTTTAAACAAACCGAAGCAACACACACACACACATCTATATATATATATATATATATATATATATATATATATTTCCATAAATAAAAGAGTAAACTGTCATCTTGGTCCCTGAGGTTTAGGCAGTTTTGCCACTTTAGACCAAATCTGAAACCTTTTGCATCTGGGTCCCTGTGGTTTCAGTTTCATTGCCATTTTGGTACAAAAGTGAAATCAGCTCAAATTCCTCAAATTAAATCATAATGTTTTGTCCTTTTCCTCAGGGGCAAAATGGTTATTTATTTTTTTTATTTAAACTTTTTATTAAAACAATAATCTTTTGGGTCCCACTACACCCCCACTTGTCTTCTACCTCTTTTCTCTCTGTCTATCTCCTGAACCACCATCCATTACCCAACTCGTTGATCCTATCCACCATTTTACCACTTAATCACTACAATCAAGTTGTGAATGTTACCATGGTAATCAAACAAGATTGTTATTTTATGTAGGTTGACTTTAACTTACCAAAACGTTTCGACATCACGTATATTGATTCAAACTAGAAAAAGAAGAGGCCCGTCATGATTCACCGAGCATGTGACACCCCGCGAAAACCCTCAAGAACACTAACTCCTTTAGTGACCGCATGCTAAATTTCAGGACGAAATTTCTTTCAACATGGGGATGATGTGACAACCCGCATTCCCGAGGTAAAAACTGTTCGATCTCTTTTATTATGTTCGTATACATTCTACTTATCACATTGTACCGTACTCGAACGAATATGTAATGTATATTTTTGATGGCATACATATCCGAAGCCCGTGTCTCGCTAGTCGACCCAACCTATTCGCGTAACCCGAAAGTTATGGGGCTCGAACCAGAGCATGAGAGCATGAAAACTGTACATTTATATTAACTCGCTAATCACACATGAACAATTAGTTATTGTATTATTGAATTGTTATGTTTTTTTTATTAGATTAGTTGTTAAAAAAAATCCCAGCCCAACATTCACATTCAGCCCACCCCTTCCCAAACTGCCACACCCCTACAACTTTACGTAAGTTATATGATTTTTTTTCAACATTTATTATATAACATAAAACCCTAACTGCCAATACTCCACAAACGGCGACAAAGTGTTTCAATTTCTCCTCCCTTGCAGACGTGAAAACGAACCCGGGAACTCTCTACCTAATTCGATCCAAGGTTTGATCACACCCTGCTTGCTTTTAGGTGCTAATATATTAAGTATTAGGGTGTCTTATTATGCGTCCATGAGTCGTATACATGTTTATCTTGGTTGTGTTTTCGTAGATGTGTTAATAATCTTGAGATTCATGATGATATATGCAGTTCACAGTGTTGGGATCATGCGTGTTATGGTTGGGTCGGTTATGAGTTGATAGTCTTAGGGTTTAATGTGCTTGACGATCTTGATGTCCTTGTTGATAAAGTTATACAAAGATATCACACAACCTGCTATGGCTGAAAAAATGTGTCCATGTAATCGCAAAAAACATGTCAAGGAAACTTAGAAACCTGTTTTAGTAATGTATAAGTGAAAACAGCAAGCTGTTTGCTGTTTACACCCAACTTCAGTTGGCTGTAACCGAGTCGTAACATGTTGAAAACTGGAAAATCTTGAGTCTTTAATGTGATATTTTGAAATACGCTTCAAATGGCGCTGGAATCATGATTTTTGGCATTGTTTACTATTTTAAATAATTTATTTCGTTTCAGCAATTTAAGCTTCGTTTTCTGCAGATTTTACGCGATATGTTTTGGGACACAACTTGCTGCGTACTTAGAGTTAGACCATGAAATTTATACTGTAGATGCTCTTAAGTGTTCTGCAAACCTCCAACTGGAATTTCGTCAATCGGACTTACGATCGTTTACATTTGTTGTTTGGCTTGTTTACTTTCATGGGGCATGTCCCATGAAAGAACTAGTGTAGACCCTCTACACTACTTGTTTTGATTGGTTGTGAATATATAGAATCACTAGGGTAACCCCTTTACCAAAAAAAAAGTAATTTTAAATGAATTTTTCCGTGGACTGCAGTCAGAAAGTGACGAATCTGACTGCAGCCCGGTAAATGATTTTTATAAAATAATTGGTAATGAATTGAGTCCCGAGATTTTTACACAATGTGACGTGGACCTTTAGAATATTCTGTAAAATTTTGGGAATTTTGTTGTACACGAACTATTCCGGATAACACTCCGAAAACTGTCCGAAAATGCACTATATGGCTGAATTTCTATTGAAGCGTAATTTAAGTCTTTCGTGACACTTGTGTTGTCGCTAAACTATGTCATGATAAATGCATGCATGATATTGGTATTGTATGATAAAATGTGCTACGTGCTAGATACGAGTAGGATTCGTGTTTCCGCGTGAGCACACCCACTAACCCTTAAACGGTAATCATGTTAGGACGTGATTGACAGGTTCCACCTCACGTATTTCTTTCCATAACTTAATATGCCGAGCTAATCTAAGGTGAGTTCACACTTTCTATAAGGCATGGGATTCCCGGTGGTTTGGGAATGGGTTAGGGAATAACCTTGATAACCTGCGTATTCTCTTTAGGTAGAGTACGTACCTCCATCCTCCTTGGGAAGGATGACAACATTGAAACCTGCCTGTTCTCCTTGGGTAGAATACGTACCTCCATCCTCCTTGGGAAGGATGACAACATAAAACTTACTAGACAAAACTCTATCATGAAGTCCCTCATTTTTATATCGACTTAATCGCCGGGCCATTGGCGAATGGGTCATTAGTTAAATAGCGCTATTAGGTCTGACAAGCCTCACACCGTGTCGTAGAGGACGGGAGTGGACTAATGTACTTGGGCACTTAGTCAATGATGATAGACATTGGCGCAGGGCACATAAACATGACTCCAGTCAGTAGTCGATATGATAACGGGTCTAGTGGTTTACAACATGGGGTAGCCCCCACAGTATATGGTTTGGGAAACAAGGAACTAGGTAACTCATGGTTTTCAAAATAACTTATGGTTTTTGGAACAACACTAAAATGGACAACCAACTGTGAACTCGCTCAACATTATTGTTGACTCGTTGTTACATGCTTTGCAGGTCATTAGGTACTAAGCAGGAGCTTGCATGGGAGGAGTCGTTGTGGAGCATGGACCGTTGTGTGTTCATGATTAACTTATGAACTCTAAACTTGTCATTTGGTTTTGAACTTATTGCTTCCGCTGATAACTTAGACTTTGTTAAATTGTTTTGACACCAATTATATTGTTTGGTTTGGATTTTATTTACTTATTTAAATTGTTCAATATGATTGGTGGCTGGATCCTGGTCAGTCACGCTCCCTGTGGTGATATTCCGCTTGTGGATTTTGCGGGTGTGACAGAGCAGTTCTCGGATCTCTAGAGCGGTTTTTTGGTGTACTTACAGAACATTATGCTGGTGATTTCCCGTTATGGGTTTCTCCAGTTCAAGCTCGAATTCTACCGGTCACTGACATGCAGGTAATCAAGATCGACTCTTTGTTTAAAGTCTAAATTAGCATTTGAGGTTCAAGATTATAACATGGAGGTAAATGGTAATGTCGTGTTTTTTAGCTTGAATACTGCAAAGATTTAACTGAGAAGATGAAAGCGAGTGGAATACGTGTTGAGTTGTGCATAGGTGAGCGACTGCCGAAGCTCATTAGAAATGCTGAGAAGCAGAAGATACCGTTAATGACTGTTGTGGGACCCAAGGAGGTTGAGACAGAGAGTGTTACAATTAGATCTAGGTTCGGTGGGGAGCTGGGAACGATAAGCATTGATGATTTCATCATGAAGATCAAGGATGTTGTCGACAATCAAAATGGGTGTGATGGGGGTCGTATGGGGGATCTGGGTTTTCAAAAAAAGGTGAGGAGTGGGGAAGAAGAAGAAGGGTGGGATGGGGTGGGGGCCACTCAATTAATAATTTGTTAAAATAATACTTGTAATGACCATAGTACCTCTGAGGAAAATGACAAAATATCTGATTTAATTTGAAGAATTAGAGCTGATTCACTTTTGGACCAAAATGACAACAAAACTGAAACCACAGGGATTCAGATGTAAAAGATTTAAGATTTGGACTAAAGTGATAAAACCGCCCAAACCTCAAGAACGAAACGGGCAGTTTACTTTAAATAAAATAACAAGAAGAGTTAATTGCCAAAATCGCCCCTGAGGTTTGAGCACATTTGCCATTTTCGTCCAAAATGACACTTTTGTACCATTTTGCCCCCCCCCCCACGTTTGTAACTTTTTGCCATTTTCATCCAGACAACTAACTTAGTTTATTTTTTCTGTTAAGTTGAATGATATTTGGATGAAAATGACAACTATAAACCACAGGGACGAAAATGGCAAATATGCTCAAACTCTTTTTAATTTCTTTTATTTAGTTAATTTTGTCACATATATAATAAAAAAGATATACATGCAATTTTTATATGAAAAAAATAATAGTTTTCTCACATATTTTTTTTATAAATTTTCATCCAACCACTAACTAAGTTAATTTTTTTCTATTAAGGCGAAGGATGTTTTAAATTTTATAAATTAATAAAGAAATTAATTTCCAATTGTTTATATAGATCAATTTTATAAAAATAAATCTACTTAAACCTCTAATTTTTATAAAACTAAAATGCTTGTGACCTTATAGAAAAATGTCAAATAAACAAATATTATCATATGTACCAAGTTTTTAATTCATCTTCTACTCTTTTAAATTTGCTCCTAACGAAAAACAAAAGCCAGTGCCCCCATCAAACAACGTACCGTTACCAAACCTTAAAATTACCCACCAAATAGTAAGTATAATGCCATCTAATATTTTGTGATAAACACTTCTCACGACGAGCTATTTTCTTGTTAAACTCTCAAAAACAGAATCGAAATATTCATGTTACTTAGAGAAAGAAAACAAAGTTCTATTGAACAAAAGACAACATATAATAACCTTGATATAAAAAATTAATTATAAAATTTAAAACATCTTTCGCCTTAATAGAAAAAAATTAACTTAGTGGATGGATGAAAATTTATAAAAAAAATATGTGACAAAACTATTATTTTTTTCGTATAAAAATTGCATGTATATTCTTTTTAATTTATATATGTGACAAAATTAACTAAATAAAAGAAATTAAAAAGAGTTTGAGCATAGTTGCCATTTTCGTCCCTGTGGTTTATATTTGCTATTTTCATCCAAATATCCTTTAACTTAACAGAAAAAATAAACTAAGTTAGTGGTTTGGATGAAAATGTCAAAAAATTACAAACGTGGAGGGCAAAATGGTATAAAAGTGTCATTTTAGATGAAAATGACAAATGTGCCCAAACGAGGTGATTTTGGCAATTAACTCAAGTTTAACAAGAATTCAAAGTTTACATGCAGTCGTAAAGGTCAAAACCGTTAAAAAAAGAAAAAAAGAAAAAGAAAAAAAGCAAAAGATAGAAAAGGTTGGGGCATCCGATCTCCGTTTCCATACATCCCTCCCTTCAAATCCCTTCCTTCCTTCCTTCCAGCGCCAAGGGAACATCATCCATACATACTATGGAGATCGCTCCGGCTACACACCACGGTGTTAACGCACCGGAGATTGATATGCATGATGATGATGACGAAGAGGAGGATGTTTGCCGGATCTGCCGGAATCCTGGTGACGCCGATAATCCTCTCCGCTATCCTTGCGCTTGTAGCGGTAGTATTAAGTTTGTTCACCAGGACTGCCTTCTTCAGTGGCTTAATCACAGCAACGCTCGCAACTGTGAGGTCACCTTCGCTATTCTATTGCTTATTCTTCTTTCTTAAGAAATGAATTCATTCTTGTTTAGTTTAGGGTTTTTTGCTATCTCAAACATACACATTTTTAACTATTTTGAGTTAGCCTACTAATAGACTGATTAACTAAGGAGGATCTGTTTGTATTTGGAAGTGTTGTTGTTTGTGAATTCATTTTTGTATGTGGGCAGATAGTAATCAGCTGCCACTCACAAAATGGTGGTGGATTGACATTGACTTGAGAGAAAGTTTTTGTTATGTCTTCTTGTGGCAGTGAACCATAGCTTCTGCTGTGGTTGCTATTCATCGCTTAGTTGCAAAGTAATACGTAGGATTTAGTTAAAAATACTTATGCATCTGATTTAAGTCTTATCATTTGACCTGTCTAGGTTGCTCTTTATGTTTTCTTTTAATCTGTATTTAAATCATCCATAGGAATGTGCACGAGCTGAGCCGCTGGTGAGCTACTCGTGATTGGCTCACTAAAAGCTCGAATCAGTCCAAGCTTAAACAAGCTCGAGCCTAAATTGGAGCTCATTTAATAAACGAAATCAAGCCCAGGCTTCGTATACTGAGCTTGACTAGGCTCGCTAGCCGCAACGTGCTTCTGCTTGAGCTTGCTTACACCCCTAGATTCATACACGCTTTCTTTTTTGTTTTGTTGGTATGATGTTGCTATCCGTGTTCAAGGATTAGAGGCAAATGGAAATTTGACGTCCTTCCATAATAATAGTTTTTCTCTTTTTCCAACGGTTAAAATTTTGTTTGTAGTCCCACATAACTTGACAATATTTTGAATGAAAATTTGAAAAATACGTCATTATGGATCTCATGAAATGGAACATTGATATCTGGTTTCAAAACGGAGGGTGGTTCCTTTTTGGCTATTTGTGGCTGTAATCTCTTCCTATTATCTTGATTGCTTTCATAGAATCCACATGCACTCAACTCTATTCCATGGCTCTTTTGCTGCGTCAAATTCTATAATGTTGGATAAGGAGTAGAAAGACATACCTTAGCGGAAGTGACAACATCTGACTTCTGACCTGACTTTTGTGGTGCATATGCTACTGTTTATCAAACCTGCTTTACCTAGCAGGTTTTCTTTCATCTGTGTTTAAGTGGACATTAATTGGAGAAAGCAACTCAACTTTGCATGAATAACCAAAGTTCTTATAGAGCTCACTGTTTACAAACTCAAAATACTGACTCGGTATTCTTGTTTGATTGGCAAATGCTAGAATGCCCACTTCCAAAAATGTCTTTTTACTGCCAACTGAAACTGGAACTGTTTATGAGAACATATCTTTTCAGTGACAACTCTTGTTGGCAGCGTAGTTTGCAATAGTAGTTAGTTTGAGTTTTTATTTCATATATGCCATGGATGCGATAAGGAACCAGAATTCTTAAGTAAGAGATCATTTATTATGATGGCTTATATTAATTTAATTGTGCTATGTTTTGATAGCATTACAAACTTATAACTACAGTGCATTGTAGCCGTAAAGATGCTTATATGTGCCATTCAGTTGTTGCTTGTAATGAGACCTAACTATAGGGGTTGTAATTTGTATAAATACAATCTATCTTTTCTTAATACACTTGACGTACCTTTGGTGGACCCTGTTTGTGTTTTTAAGTTGGTTCTCTCAATATGCATTTCAGGTTTGCAAGCACCCGTTTTCATTCTCACCCGTGTATGCGGAGAATGCGCCTGCAAGGCTTCCTTTTCAAGAGTTTGTGGTTGGGATGGCAATGAAAGCATATCACGTGCTGCAGTTCTTTCTACGGCTTAGTTTTGTGCTTTCCGTTTGGCTTCTAATCATACCATTTATCACCTTCTGGATATGGCGTTTCTCATTTGTTAGGAATTATGGTGAAGCCCAGGGACTGTTCTTGAGTCATATCTCTACTACAGTTATTCTTACCGACTGTCTTCATGGGTTCTTGCTCTCTGCAAGTATAGTATTTATTTTCCTTGGGGCCACATCTTTGAGGGATTATTTTCGACATTTGAGAGAAATTGGTGGGCAGGAGGGTGAGGGAGAAGATGAAGGTGCTCGTGTTGCGAGAAGGCAACCACAACCTGCTCAAGCTAACAGAAATCTTGTCGGTGAAGATGCACAGGGGATTGCTGGGGCTGGTCAGATGATCAGAAGGAATGCGGAAAACGTTGCAGCTAGATGGGAGATGCAAGCAGCACGTCTGGAGGCACATGTTGAGCAGATGTTTGACGGTTTGGATGATGGGGATGCTGCAGAGGATGTTCCTTTCGATGAGCTAGTTGGCATGCAGGGCCCTGTTTTCCATTTAGTGGAAAATGCATTTACTGTTCTTGCAAGCAACATGATATTTCTTGGGGTTGTAATCCTCGTTCCTTTCCACCTAGGACGGTTCATACTCTATCATTTGTCATCAGCCACCACTCCTGTCTTATCAACTGGTGTTCTGCTTAGCGAGCAAGCACTTGCCTTGGCTAATATCACATTAAAGAATGCATTGACTGGGGTTACCAATTTCACATCTGATAACAATGTGCTTGGCCATGTTACAGAGGTGTTAAACGTGAATTCTAGCGGACTTGTCGAGTCATCAAACACAAACAATGTCACAGTTCCAGTTTCGTCAGATTTTTTGAAAAGTGTGGCCCTTGGGGCATCATGGCTGTCAGACGTTACAACTCTTGCTGTTGGCTATATATTCATTTTCTCGCTTGTCATGTTCTACTTTGGAGCTATTGCGGTAATTAGGTACGTCAAAGGAGAGCCTTTGACCATGGGAAGGTTATACAGTATTGTTTCTATAGCTGAGGCAATTCCTTCACTCTTGAGACAGTTTGTGGCCGCAATGAGACATTTAATGACTATGATAAAGGTTGCCTTCCTGTTAGTCATTGAGCTCGGGGTTTTCCCTCTCATGTGTGGATGGTGGTTAGATGTTTGCACTATAAGAATGTTTGGCAAGTCTATGACTCAAAGAGTTGAATTCTTTTCAGCATCTCCATTGGCCAGCTCATTGATTCATTGGGTTGTAGGGATTGTCTATATGTTACAAATATCAATATTTGTCAGCCTTTTGCGTGGGGTATAGCCTGCTAACCTTTCAATAAATCATGCTCGACAATTCAATTTCTTCTCCTGTTATTGCGATTTACTATGCATTTGTAGGTTTTGCGTAATGGAGTTCTTTATTTTCTGCGAGATCCAGCTGACCCCAATTACAATCCGTTTCGGGATCTGATTGATGATCCAGTGCACAAGCATGCTCGTAGGGTTCTGTTGTCAGTAACTGTTTATGGGAGCTTAATTGTAATGCTGGTATTTTTGCCGGTTAAGCTTGCGATGCGAACGGCTCCATCTGTTTTCCCTCTTGATATATCGTATGATGTTTCTTGGGCATCAAGTCATTAACTATTTTTTTTCCCAAGTTCTACTGCTTTTGGTATTTTAAATTTTTACGTTGAGTTGTATCTGTTTTTGCAGAGTATCTGATCCATTTACTGAGATCCCTGCTAACATGCTTCTGTTTCAAATTTGCATCCCGTTTGCTATTGAGCACTTCAAGTTAAGGGCAACAATCAAGTCACTTCTTCGCTACTGGTTTACTGCAGTTGGCTGGGCACTTGGTTTAACGGATTTCCTATTACCCAGCCCCGAAGATAATAATGAGCAAGAAAATGGGAACAGAGATCCTGTAAGGCAGGACAGGCTACTGGGTCAAGATAGAGCCGTGGTTGGATATTTGGCTCCTGAAGATCTAAACAGAGCCAGGCAGGCAGCAGCTGATGCTAATCTTGCAGAAGAAGCTGATGGCGATCAACAGTCTGATTCTGGGTAAGTTGTAGGACCAAGTATATATTTCAATTAGTCAAGCTTTAGATCAGACATATGATATCATTTTTTGTTATCTACTAGGAGGTATGGAGGATTTGTACTTTGTATTGTGTTGCTTTTGCTGGCGGCGTGGATGACTTTGCTCATCTTCAATTCCGCTATTATTGTGGTGCCTGTATTCCTTGGACGAGCGCTGTTTAACTCAGTTCCCCTTCTCCCAATAACACATGGCATAAAATGTAACGGTAAGAAAGTCAAACAGAAAGGCACGTTCTTGTGCAATCTACTAGAAGCTTATTTCATTTATTTTGCTTCATTGAAACTATCTCTATTTTACTGATGGTATAGTTGTATAGCTACAAAACATACTTAAAATGACCATGTTCTGTGGTTTTGGAAAGATCTTTTTCCTTTTCTGCATTAATGGTAGTGATGATACCATCCATCCTATTACTTATGAATGGCTCCATTACTTGATTTGGTATATATTAATCTCAAATGGGTCAAATCGATCAAATGGATCAAGTTTCCCTGAGTGTAATTGTAATGCGCACTAACTTTCTGAATTGCTTCATTCAAACATGTAGGTTGTTACTGTGATAATATTGTTTTGGTATAATTGTATTTATATGTAACTCGTTAGTTATGTACAAAAAATAATATAAAAGTGATAAAAGTGGTTGTGGGTCAACCAAAACCTGCTTTGACATGTTACCCAACCTTCCTGACCCACTGGGTTGCATGTTCTTTCTGATAAATAAACAACATTGTGAATTAAGGAAATTACAAGTGCTGAAAATGCATTACTATTTCTTGTAGACCTGTATGCATTCATTATCGGAAGTTATGTCATCTGGACCGCACTGGCTGGTGTAAGATATTCCGTTGATCAAATCAAAACACAGAGAGCTACAGTTTTATTCGGTCAAATCATGAAATGGTGTTCCATTGTTGCAAAAAGCTCTGTACTGTTGTCTATGTGGGTAAGGTCACATTTCCTTTTACCTCTTTCTCTTTACTAGGTTTCTTTCTATCTTGTTTAATATCATCGTTTTACAGATTTTCATCATCCCGGTGTTGATCGGCCTGCTGTTTGAGCTTCTGGTTATCGTACCAATGCGTGTGCCTGTAGATGAAAGCCCGGTTTTTCTTTTGTATCAGGATTGGGCTCTTGGGCTTATCTTCCTCAAGATATGGACTCAACTAGTGAGTTACTACCCTTTCATGTTCAACCCTATTAGTACATAAATATTACCCGTTGCTTGATCTGCTTTTCCAAACAGGTAATGATGGATCACTTGTTGCCTCTAGTGGACGACAGCTGGAGAGTGAAATTTGAGCGGGTGAGGGACCATGGTTTCTCGAGGCTGCAAGGCTTCTGGGTGTTACGAGAGATTGTGGTCCCTATCGTCATGAAGCTCCTAACAGCTTTGTGCATTCCTTACGTATTAGCTAGAGGCGTATTTCCAGTATTTGGGTACCCACTAGTAGTCAACTCAGCGGTCTACCGATTCGCTTGGCTAGGGTGCCTTGGTTTGAGCTTGCTATGCTTTTGTGTCAAGAGGTTCCATGTCTGGTTCACCAACCTCCACAACTCAATAAGAGATGACCGCTATTTGATTGGGCGGCGACTTCATAACTTTGGGGAAGATAAGCCGCAGACCCCTCAAGAGGTGGCGGGTCCCAGTGTTGAGACTTCGGGTTTTGCGGGTGATGCAGATATAGGGTTGAGGCACAGGCGCAATATACCAATCGAGGATTGAGAAGGTACCAGAAACTGGTAAGCAATCCATAATTTAACTTCAGTTGGTGTTTTTCCTTAGCTTTGTGAATATGGTTTGTGGTTAGGGAGTCAAAGGGTATAAAAATGCAAAACCTTAAATGTATTTTGTCAGGGTTTAGTGTATTGTGCAATCATGTCTATAGTCACACCACTGGGTGTTGACGAAAGTTTGTTGTTCGAGACCCGACTTGGTTGTGAGTTAGCTTGTTCGTTGTTTTTTTTCCTTTCTAACCGACATATAACAAACAATCGATAACGACTAGTTAAGCAAAACCAGTCAGAAAAGCACAATACGTAACTTATGGTATAACCTTTAGGCCATGATTAATTCGACTCCTAAAACAATTTAATTAATTAACCGAGTTTCTCTCAAACATCAACTCAACTCAACAAAAATGGAAACACAAGAAACAAACTTGCAGATATATTCTGGTGACCGTGTTTGTAGCGAGGGAGGGTCGAAAACTGCAGCTGCATTGCTGCGGGAGGAAGGGGACTTGTGCAATAAAAAACCATTGCGAACAAAGCAAGCAACTTGGATGTTTTGACCCAACCCTAGGGATGGCAATCAAACCCGAACCCGCTGGGTTAACCCGAAACCTGACACATTTGGGACGGGTTTGGGGTCGGTTAATCAGGTTTGGGACGGGTTTGGGAGTAGTTTTTATTTTTTTCGCGGGTTTGGGACGGGTTTGGGATTTAGTGATATACCCGTTTACCCGACCCAATTACCCGATAAAGTTTGTACCCGTTTACCCGATTGTATACCCGATATAATTTCTTTTATATTATTAAATATGTATATATATGATACATCCATTTTTTACACATATAGGTATTTTATTCCGTATAGATTGTAGTTATTTGATATAAATTTTTATAATGACAATACAAAATGTAACTGGTTAGTAGTTACCCGATAAATACCCAATGGGTTTTGAGATGAGTATACCCAACGAGTAATCTTTTTAAATAAACGGGCTTACCCGAAACCCGCAGGTATACCCGATACTCGATGGGTATTTACCCGCTAGAAATCCGACGGGTTTTGGGACGGGTTTGGGAAAAGCTTATCTCACCGGGTTTGGGTTTGGGATTACCTAAACCCGTCCCAAACCCAACCCATTGCCATCCAACCCTATAATTGACACATTTGTTGTAGGTTTTGGACACACCTGTACAGTTGATTAGACCTTTAAAAAGGGTCATTTTGTTTAACTACTACTAGTTATAGAGAACAAATTTCTCAATTTTATTGTATAATATCTTAAAATAATAGAGTATACAAAAGTTTAGGTTAAGGAGTTGCATGTTTGGGTTAAGATTGTAACAAGTTTGGAGTCTTAAATTTAACTAACTTCCATGCTAACTTTTGGTAGACATTGTAAGTCTAATATGGAGATTGATTAAAAAAGCAGGATTCATAGATAAGATGGAACCCCTTAAATCGTTGAGATGACTATTGTAAGAGATTGATGGGTAAACAAAGGTTGCTTCGATGGTAGCTTGGGTGTGACTACTATGTCAAATCTGGTGGTGATTGTGGTTCCTTCACAAGGAACGAGTGATCATGTGGGCAGATGTGGTCATTGTACTTGTCCATGCCTAGAGTTCAGTTGAAGAAAGAATAGGTGAACAATGGTGATGGGTCGTCAGAAAGTCACGAAACCCACAAAACCTTCGGGCTGGGACAATCGAAATATGAACATGGGGAGAGGGTCACTGGTGAGGGGATGTTGTAGTCGCCCAAGGATGTTGAAAACAGAGGGAGGGAGGGCTGGGGGAGGAGTACACGATGGAGATGAAAAGGACAAGATGGTCATTTCAACCCAACTTAACAAAAGATTTGACGTCCCAACATTGCTACAAATGGAACCAACATTGCTGCAGATGAAAATTCAATCCCAAACACAACTTTTTTATACTTCAAATTCAAAGGTGGCCTTGTGACCAAACCACATGGACTACATGTGTAACTAATTCCAAAAGTTATTTGAATTTGAAATATTATTGAAAACAGATACATACATCTAAATAAAAAGTTAACATACCACTGAGTTGTGGTCCAGTGACAACACAAAACCTTTTAATACACTTAAGTATGAGGTTTTGACTTTAAATCCCATAAGCTAAAAATTCGTCGGTAAAAAAAGTCAACATTGATGTTTTCTTTTTCGAGTCACAACAATAACTAACTTTAAAGTTACTTATGAAATTGCCAACCGTGTCATCTTGGCTATATAACTTGACATGAACAGTGATAAAAAAAGTTCATATTTTTAAGCATTTTTTTGGTATTGGTATTTTCATTTAACGATTCTCCTATATATGTATACGTTTTGTACTCAACTTATAATCATTAAAATTAGAAATCAAACAAAATAATCTTATGGCTACGTCATATTTTAATCAATGGTTGATATATAAGATTACTAGGTTATTTCCCGTGTGATACACAGGTGTTACACATAAAATTTAGATTGGACCTTTAGCAACCTCTTTCTAGTCAAAAACGTTTTTCTGGTGACCGAAGACTAATGGCGTTAGGTTTCTGCTAGTTAGGGTCCATTGGAGGCCAATATGTTAATAGTTTGGACTAAGAGTAATTATTTTTTAAGTTGGGACTCTTGGCGGCCAACGGCAAATAGTTTGAATTATTAAAACCCAATATTCCGGATTTCTCAAAAAGTTTGATGATAACATCTTGTTAGAATTTGTTAGTTTAGGTACCATATCGTATGTATGATAATACAACAACCTTTTTTTTTTTTTTTAATTTAGACCTCTCAATAACGTTGCTAGAATTATTGTCGTGGTACAAACTACAAGAAATAATTATATTCTTTTTTGAAAAATTAAAGTTAGAAAACACATTAATAATGTATACATGTATAAGGTAATATATATCATACCATGTGAAATGTTGATAATAAAGTTATTTCTTCATCACCTTAAAAATAGTTAGTCACATGTTGTATTTTGGTGATTTTATGTGTGTTAAGTTATATTTTAAAAATAAAACTTATGATAATAAAAAAAACTTATGATTTAATGTATGGCACTAGCAGTTTTTAGGAAAACAACGAATTTGAGCGTCTAATCTTTTTCACATTTCCTTGTATAATGAGAATGTAAAACAAGATATTGTATAATAATTCATACAACCACCAATCAGTGCGTTTCAGAGATTATTTTTTTATAAAACATTAATATTAATGTAATAATATAGAACATCGGTAAATATTTTATAACGAAGATTGATGGATACTAAATAACAAAAGCAATCAAGAGGAATAATATATATTAATAACTCAATTAAAAAGAATAATTCTAGATAAAAAGATACTAATCACATATAAACGACTTTATATATATTGATTCACATATGTAGGGTAATTTCATATATACCCTTAAAATGTTTGAAATATTATATATACCTAAGGTAAAATTGAAAATATTATATATTTCTTTATAAAATAGTTAAAATATCAAGTATACTTAATTCATTAAATAAAAATTAATAAATAACTAACCTATCGGTTTTCACAAAATTATCCAAATAGTAAATGGTTCGACTAACATATATCATACCAAATAACTATGTTATCTAATTATATGTGAAGTTTGATAGTATTTACAAGGATGACAAACAAATTAAAGGGATAAATCATTCTATACTTTCTATAAAAAAGGATAAAATCTGATATAAGAAAAACTGAGGTGGCAGTTATAGAGGCTGTCCAACAAAACTTTTCTTATGTCATTACTGCATCATAAACCTTAATATATAAAATCACTTTAATTTTCAAAGGTTTGGCCCACATCTATACTTTCAAAGGTCTGGCCATTATTGAAAATCCTAACCTCTGCCTACATACAAAAGGGCAACTGTTTATACACACTTCAAACTTCTGCCCATAACTTCTACCCATATTCAAAATTTAAAATCCTGGCTCTAAATTCAAAATTTAAACTACATATGAATCTGGCTCCCTATAAATAACATATATGAATTTGGCTCCACATTCAAATTTCAATTTAACTCTCTCACTCATATTTGCAATCATATCTCTCTCACTCAAATGCATAGCTCTCATGATTGAGCCGGTTAATCTCCGATTACAGTTCTTTGTTTGAACATTTGTTGATTCTGTTTACACATATCAATGTTCCAATATCATTGTTCCAACATCGTTGTTTCATTGAAACTCTGTTTCACACATCAACGTTTCACCTCAGCTTTTCTTAAGTCACTTGGTTTTCTCTTTTTATAGAAAGTATAGATAGATTGTTGCAACATCGTGAAAAGTTATATGTGTTACCTTCTTTGATGGGAAAGTTACATTTTAGGTTTGTGGCTTATTTTTATTAATGGTAGTTATACTAATTTTATTTGATGTGTGAAGAAACAAGTGTTGATAATGCTGATAGTTTTTATTAACAGTCACATTTTAGAGTATGTTAACATCCATATTGATAGTATTAAATTAAAAGCATATACATAGAAAGATATAAATGCATGAGAGCTATTACACACTACAGTTAATACTTGCAAGGATTTCATATACTCTCGCCTTTCTCCATGTGATTTCATTCTCTCTTTTGTTTTTCAGATCGGTTAGCATGTCGTAGATTTTCTAATCCTGTTTTAGTAGTTGTGTCAGAAACTCTTCTGCATTCTTCTAGAAATCTGATGGAGGAGAGTGGAGGATTTCATCAAGTAATGTTATGCTGTTCCAGGTTTTGTTGTAATTATTGTCTGTGACAACCCTCACAATTCCAGGTATCCGTACAATTAATTAATAATTAATTTATGCTTAATGACTGTGCTTGATTACAACTGTGATTAAACTGCTTTCTGTTTTCTGTTACATACATACATATGCATCACATTTTATATTGTCACTCTATTTATTACACACAAACATTAGTGACAAACTTGATGCACAAAGCACAGTTAGCACAGTGAGCGGATAACCTAGAAAACATGCTGATAATGCCAGCACCTAGACAGACAATGTTTTTGAGGCCAGTATGAGCCAGAGACAGAATACTACACTAGTAGGGAGTGTAGGGAGGTGAGGACCATAAAACTGCGTCACTAGGTGATAGTTATAGTGCCCGGAAGTGCATAAAACATACTTTAAGTGAAAAATTCTGCACTAAATAACCAAAATTCAGCATTTAGCAATATTAGTAAAGTGCAAAAACTTGGCAAAATAGTCCTAGATATTTTCCAAAGTGTTGGGAATTAAATGTGTCACTAAAAGTAATATAAAAGACACTTTGTGGATTAATTCAACAGTTTAACGGATCAACATCCAACCGAACAACCGGACTTTACCCGGAACATAAAAATATTGCCAAATGCATTGGTTTTACTTTTCTGAGCTAGTTAGGGTCCCCGAACACCCTAACACACTATGTAATTAACAACACAACTTAACACACTAACTTAACCCTTTAATTCTAACTAGTTAGTAACTAGATCATTGAAAACCAACCCCATACCCCCCTTGTTCGAACCGGTTACATGGGGACACACCCCCCATGAATTCTTTTCAATATTTTATTTAGAATGCTAGTGGTTAATGAAACATATTACATGTTGGATAATGGTGAACTTGGTTTATATAAGTAACCACAAGATCCTAAGCTTCTTACTTCACAACTCACCAAACTCACTCAACTCTCCTCTCTTTCTCTTGTGATCGGCCGAACCCACACCACCACCATACCACCATCTTCAAGCATTCCACACATACCCGAAGGTGCAAGAGGCCCTACAACTAAGCTTGGTGTGTTCGGAAGCTCAAGGACCGCTCTCGTTTTCTTTTATCCATCACTTTTACGCTTTGAAACTCCCCTAGCCTTGTGCTAGTAGTAAGTGCCTTAGATCTTCATCTTGTTCATATTTTTGGTGGTTAATAGTGAAAAGGATGATGAAATGTTAAGAACCCTAAAGAACGTAATCAAAGTCTTGAAGTATAAACTAACTAGAGATGAAAACTGGTTAAAGAAGTGATGAAATCATGTTGATCTTGTGTTGTTATGCTTATTGTATGTTGTTTGTTAGATAGAATGTTATGATTCATCACATAGACTTGCTAGATCATGTTTAAAGATATGAACTAGCAAGATGTGAAGGTTAAAAATGTTGTGGATGATGAAATCATCCACACATAAAAGGACTGATGTTGGAGGTTTCTGCTTCGAATATGTGGCAAACGGTTCGACATAATGAAGCGGAAGTGGATTGGAGCAGGTTAGTTTGGTGTGCTAAATGTATTCCAAGGCATGCGTTTCTCATGTGGCTGATTATGAGGAAGAAATTGCTAACCCAAGACATTATTCTACAGTGGGATCTATCTCGCAGGAAGAATATGAATATGATGTGTTGCTTGCTTTGTTATGAAAATCATGATTCTCACAATCACTTATTTTTTGAGTGCAAGTACTCATCGAAAATATGGAGTACGGTTAGACAAAAAGTGGGTATGGTAGATGTTGATCCAAAGTGGGATGATGTGGTGGGATGGCTTATGATGCGTGTTAACTCTAAAGCGGCCGGTATGTATGTCAGCAGGATTTTAGTAGCGGCTACTGCTTATTTTATTTGGCAAGAAAGAAACACTAGATTATTCAAGAATCAGCTAAGACCTCCGGAGCAATTGTGTCAAGTAATATTGGATACGGTTCGGTATAAACTCATGGGAGTTCGGTTGAAGAGATCTGATAGAGTGGCAAGGCTGTTGCAGGATTGGGATATTCGTGATGATGGATTCGAAGGTGGCTGATTAGAGACTCAAATTAGAGATTTCTAGTTCTTTAGACTAGTGGTTGTTTTTTGGTTATCTTGTATTGTTTTTGCTTTTGCTGGTATACTTTCATGAGGCATGTCTCATGATTGAACTAGTGTAGGCTCTCTACACTACTTGTTTTATTTTGGTTGTGAATATATAAAATCACCGGGGTAACCCCTTTACCCAAAAAATCATCCACACATAAGCTATGAACTTGATTACATACATGTTTCTTGAAAAATGAAGATCAAAATGAGTTGTAAACTTGTAGATCTAAAGATCTATGAGTGGTTTTTCGAAAGAACCAAGTGAAAGATATGAGTTTTGTTAAAAAGTGGATCTTACATAAACTAATCATATTTTTAGTAAGTAAACAAGTGTATAAACACTTGTGTAACAAGAAAATTTCACAAAGAAGTATTCTTGGAAATCATGACTAGAAGTTGTAAATGTTCAAATCCTTTAAAAATAAAGTTTTTAAGAAACTAACCACATTTTTAAAGATAACAAGACTCACTAATCATGCTAGTAAGTTACTACTCGCTTTTATAAAAATTTCAAGTTCATAAGTTTATGATTTGTGCTTATTTTTGTCAAGATTGATGATTAGAAATTGTATATTGTTGGATGATGATTGATTGAATGATTTTACAAAAGATAATGATATGCTAGTAAGCATGGACGCCTCCATTTACAAAGGAAACTCTGGCGAAATTTTTCTAGAATTTCAACACTTAGAAATATTTTTCTAACACGAGTTTACAAATATATTTTTAACTTAGTTTTCAAAATAAGCTTCGCCATGATTTTTATTACAAAAATACTAAGTGTCGGAGGTTAATTTTCGTAAATAAAATTTGATAAATATATATGTTGAATATATATTTTATAATAAAACGCTTGTGTGATTGTTTGTTATTCTGTGCACTAGTTATATTATTTTTAGGGTAAAAATAATATAACTTGAAAATACCATGAAATTACGACTCCAAAATAATACCAACGCTCTCACAAAATAAATATTTAAGTTACACAAGTATTGTTGCTTTACGACACGCTAAAACATAACTTATGTATATTTCGGAAAATACTCTCATACGTATATTTTGATAAAGTATTATTTTGGAAAATGTATGAGGTAAAATATGATATTTTTGGGAAAAATATATATATTTTGGAATTAAAATGTTTTAGACAAGTGATTAAAATATATTTTCTAAGTGGGACTTAAAATATATTTTTCGGAATTATAAAGCGTACAAGTATAAATACCCTCATCCTTGGGAAGAAAATACACTTATATAATAATTAAGAAGTGTGAATACGAAATGGTTGCCTAACTATTTTTCCAAAAACGTTAAACCCTAAGCCAAGGCACGGCCATCCGTCTAATAGGCATTAGTACGTGTAGGTCGTCACGCAGCGGATCGAGTTTGAGATTGACGTTTCAGGATACGCACTTCTGTGAGTTCATGTCCCCCTTTTCTCTTTACTATTTTTAGTTTTATACTTCGCGGGTGAAATACATGCGACAATTAAACATTTATTTACATGGTATGGTTAGCGTAGGGAGGGTTTATACTACTAGATCATGTGAGGGGTGGGTACAACACTTAAGGCCATTAATCCTCGTTCTTAGGACCGAGGGACACAAGAGTGATAGATCTATTTGGGTGTAGCGAGCCCACACCCGTGAGGTCGGGGCAGCCCATAGAGGTGACTGTGTCTTCCAGCCGAAGCTCGGTAACAAATTTGCTAGGTTTGAGTTTCCCTGTACTTTCTCACACATACCGGTGGCTTTGCAATCCATTGGTGATCTCTTTTTCCTTATTGCTACATACCACGGACTTTTATACATATTTTAAAGGTTTATACATACTCACTTTTACATGAACTCGCTCAACTTTTTGTTGATTTTTCAAACTACATGTATTTCAGGAAATTAGTGGATCTGTCAAGGTATGCAATCACGTCAAGCTGCGTAAGGAATAATGATGTCATCCGGGTTTAGGAAGTGTGACCCTTGCCTGGACGGGTTACAAGTCTTAAACCGTGTTTTTAATCAAGTCTTTTGTCGTATCGAATGAACATGTTTTTAATTATGTCATGGTTATATTTGGTTTTATGTGTCGACTTTTAAACAATGTTGTCGTGGTAACTTTTAAAACTTTATGAATGGATGAACATCATGTGTTTTATTTTCATATAGCATGGTTATGATAATTGCTATGGTATTAAGAAGTCACACCAAATAAACGCACGCTTCCGCAATAGCTAGGGTGTGACAGCTTGGTATCAGAGCATTGATCATAGCGAACTAGGATTCTTTCTCGAGTCTAGACTATGATCATTAGGCTCTCACGAAAACATTTTTGCATTGCATACACTATACGTCCAGATCCAGTGCACAAAACATTTTTACAAATAAAAGGCACAAATACACTTTTTCAAAATTTATGGTTCAGTCTTAGGGACTGAGGGAGTTCAGCCTTAGAGGCTGGGGAGGTTCAGCCTTAGAGGCTGGGGAGGTTCAGTCTTAGAGACTGAGGGGCCAATCTTAGAGATTGGGGAGGTTTAGTCTTAGAGTCTGGGAGGTTGGTTTTAGAGACCAGGGATTTAGTCTGAGAGGCTAGGGAGTTCCGTTTGAGAGACTGGGAGGGTAGTCTAGAGAGACTAGGAGAATTACTTGTTTGTTTTATTGTGACTTACATGTTTAATTGATTTCATGTTGATATATGTGCATATGTGTGGTTGTGTTACAGACACCATACCATCATCTGAATCGGACACAGTGGACCCCATGGCAGTTGTGTCAGATGACGAGATACCATCAGAGGGAGACGTATACACCTCAGACACCACGAGTACAGATGACGACGATTTTCAGCCCTTCGCACTGCCAGACATCGGAGTTCAGATACAACCTGCTGATGGCATTCCTGCTGGGGATTTACCTCTTGCGGTGATCCTTACTCCTATTCCGCTTGCTGCTTTCCCTGTGGTGGATGCGCCACTCGATGTCGTATCTGATGACGACATAGATCTGTTCGAGGAGGGTCCGCCTGAGGACGACTATGAGGGCGGGGCCCCTATTGATGCTGATGTTATTCTTCCCATTGCTGAGGCCCCTGCAGAGGAGCTTCCTGTTGGTTCACCTGTCCCAGATTCGTTGGAGTCTGTGGCATCTGCGTCTTTGCACGACCAGGGAGTGCAGCATCACTCTTCTGACGCCGACCCGGACATGGCGATGTCAGCTGCACCTGGTCCGTCACACGAGTTCGAGTTTGACCATGAGGTCGATGATGATTTTGATCCAGTCTTTCCCCCTGATTTCGATCCTGACCATGATATCGAGTTTATTCACATAGACCAGCCCTTAGAGGCGCCCGTAGCTCCTATTGATCCTTTATTTGACATTCCTGCTGATTTTGATATGGATGTTGTTGACCCGAGCCTGTCATGGCCCTAGAGCCTGTTGTTGCTCCTGATCCTGCACTAGAGCATGACCCTGCTCATGATGATGCACCAGCCATTGCACCTCTTGTTGATGATATACCCATTGTTGATCTTCCCGTTGTTGCTCCACCCTTGATGGATGATCCTGTTGTTGATGCACCATTACCCGATCCCGTGAAGGTACTGTTTGACCGTGCACCTTTTGCTGCTCACATAGATCCTCATATGCCGACACCCGCAATGGGTGGATCGTGTTGGATTCTGTATGCCCAAGACACATATTAAATTGATGTGGCTAGTATGTTATGATCCAAGTCGAGTCATACCCAAATACAAGCTAGACAAACACTTACAATAATTATTTATGATATGATCAAATAAATAAATATTAACACTTATAATATTTAGAAATTGGTTTTCTAAATAATTGCACTTGACAAAATAATAAATTATATGGATAATTTATTTTGAGAGAATATTTTATTTTGTTATTGAATGGGTTAAATAACATAATAAAAAGGTTGTATAAGTCTTATAACATATGATGTTATATTTTATAAAAGTTATAAAATATATAAGACTTAGAATTTATAAAAGAAAATTTTGAATTTATTTTTATAAAAATAAGGTGGGCCGCCTCCCCTCATGGGAATTCCCAAAATTGTTTTGGTCCAATGAGATTTCATGCTTTTGCATGTGCTAGAAGAGTCTTGATTGGGTGGTCTTCCCAAGCACAAGTTGGTCCAATCAAACAACATGCATTTGCATGTGTTAGAGACTCTCTTATTGGGCAAGATGGGTGGCCATTTCTCTCACTTGATTTATAATAATTTGTATGACAAGAATCAATATGAGATGAACTTGAAGAAACTCTAGAGAGTTTACTCTCTAAAAATCGGCCATGTATGGTTGATCAAGAAAGTTTTTTTAAGTTGATAAATCAAGTGCAAGAACTCCATAACCTTCCCTCATATTTTCAGCCACGGTGGTTGATCAAGATGGAATATTAGTGAGTCCGTAAGTGTAGAAATCCTAACTAAACATAAGGTGTTTGTTGGAAGGCTTGGGGTATACAAGCTTGAGGTCTTCTACACTTGAAGACAACCGTTCAAGAAGCATCATCATCTTCATATCATTTACTCCTTGGAAGGTAGTATTCTAAACACCCTATGGTTGTGTTTTAATTTTTGATAGAATGCATGTTCGTATATGGATCCGGGATTGGGTTTTACATATAAATTGGGTTTTATATCTTGTAAGTAACATGTTTTTAATAAAATTTTCCGCTGCGTTTTTATTTTATACGGATAAAAATACTTTGATAAACATGTGAAAAATCCCAACAATGGTATCTAGAGCCGCTTATATGAATGCATGCTTCATAGGATATGAAATTTTCGGGTTTCGGGTTTGGTTAAACCCTATGGCCGAAATTTTATATATGGTTATCCTTTTGCTTTTTCAAGATTAATTTCCTACATGCATAAAGGAATCTTGAAAAATTATGTCATATGGATGATTTGTTTTGTTTGGACAAAAACCCACATTTTTCGGTTTTTCATTCTTGACTGAAAAACTGTAGGTTGTAAAAAGGAAACCATTTTTGCTTCTTGAATTTTTTTTATATATTTGGATATATATATGTTGGTGTTCATAACCTAGCCATGACCTTATGTGAATATGTTGAATATTTGTGGTTGTGATTTGTATTTAATTATTTCAAAGGTTGTAATAATTATTATTTTTGTTCTTCCATTTGTAAAGTTATGTAATTTATTTATTTTCATTTGGTATGTAAAATAAATAGATTAGGTGCATTTTGTTTTTACTAGAAAAATGTATTAGGATATTTTTTTTTTTGTAAAAGAAGATGCACACAAAACTGCGGTTTTGGTTTTGGCCAATTTCGGGCCTAAAGGACTTCATAGTTCTTAACGGGATTTTAGCCCGATAACCAAAACACATTATTGAAGTCCAAAGGAGTTTGGAGCTGAATATAAAAGATAGTTGGAAGCCCAAAGAATGTGAAGAAATCACAACACAAGAAGAAGACTTGAAGCATTTGGATGCGGGATCAAGTGGGAGTTCAACGACACATTATTTGTGTCTGTATTCACCCTTTAGGAAGGACCTTTTGACACACTTATTTCGGCTAACAAGTGTGGTCAAAATAGTTGGCTAAGGTTATGCACCTATTGATATGCATGTTGTGCTTGTATGGTTGCTTATTTTATTGTTTTGATGATATTTGGATATGCATGCTTAACGAACTAATAATCAACAACAAGCTTAAAATTGGTTCTTAAAAATCATTAAAATTGGTTAATAAAAGGTTATTAAAAATTAATGATTTTATAATAAAATGGGTTTTATTAAAAAGAACCTTGAAAAATTTGTTTTCACAAAAGTACCAAGGATTTGAATGCATGCAAATGTATGGTACATAAAGTTTTCTAACTAGAATTTTGAAAACTCAAAATCCCTTTTATAAAAACAAGTCAAACACCATCCTTTTATACAACACTCGAATCACTTGGGAACTCTTTTGTGGGATAAAGGTCACCTAACCACATTTGAGGGAACTTGTATATTCGAGGTGGGTTTACCATGTTTGTGGGATAAAGGTCACCTAACCACTTATGTGTATAAACTCACACGTGTGTGTAAGTTGGACGACTTGATTTGGAAACCATGAACTTAGGGTCACCGAAGCATGGGGAACAATAGGTGTTGATGGGATTAAACATGCCAACTAAACATAAAGATGTTTAACCGATCCCATATGGCTAGAAGTTGCAAAGGGTTGCAATCGTCAAACGTTGACTACCTTGTTAATTTAAATAGAGGGATAAAGGTCACCTAACCAATATTTAAATGTAACGTTGGATTCTAGATTTTAATTATTAATTGTCTATGAGACATAAAAGGGTATTAATGATTAAAATATAATAATATTGAAAAATACTAAAATTGAACCTTGTTAAATTTTGTAGTTGGCCGCTAACAATATTACCCAAACCGTCCGTAACCTATCACTAAAAACAATCCTTGATAAGGATCGTCTCAATCATAACACTTAATGGATTAATATCGAAACTTAGGAATCGTTCTCAAGTAAGAAAAGATATCCTATGTGTTGAACGATCCTAATCCGATGAACATCTTATGGAAGATAAGGATGCCTATAACGATTGGATTAAGTATATCGAGGATACTATGCAAGCCTCTTGACTCATGATAGGAATTATAATTCCCGAGATTGAAAAGGATTTTGAACATCATGAGCATACGACATGATTACCCAATTGTAGGAAATGTTCCTAAGGGTAGAACGCATCGAAACGGTTCGAGTTCATGCATGTCGAATGGAGGAAACCCAATCGGTCTCATCTTATGTCTTTAAGATGAAAGGCCACATTGATCGCCTTGAAAGGCTCAATATGGATAAAAGGGCTTTATCCATTCTAACGATCAATGATAGTGGCAACTAGAAATGGCATCACCGTGACACCAAAGCAAATGTTGCAAAGGATAGGGGCACATCAAAGGGACAAGAAAAGAAAGACTAAAGCGAAACCACCGAAACCAAAAGAAAAGAAGGCAAAGGTTGCCACGAACGATCCATACTTTGAATATGATGAGATAGGACATTTAAATAGGAATTGTCCAACCTATCTCAAAGAGTTGAAAAACAAAAGGGATGCTAGGCAAACCTCAGGTACAATCTTTATGAAACATATTGACCTTAATGTTATTTCTTCTAACACATGGGTATTAGATACCGGATGTGGAACTCATGTTTGCAACTTGTTGCAAGAGTTCAAAAGAAATAAGCATTATAAGAAAGGAGACTATGTTTTGAAACTTCCAAATGGTTTGGAAATTGTTTTAAAATATATATTGTGTGCTCCTAGTTTGACTAGGAACATTATTTAAGTTTCCCTTTTGAGACAATACGGTTTTGATTTAAAGTTTGTTAACAATGACATTTATATTTCGATGAATGACATATTTTACTTTAAAGCTATGCTTTCAAATGGTATTTATGAATTGCTTCATAATAATACATCATTTGATAGTTCAATGTACCAAGCAATCACCAAGAAACTCGAAATGGATTTGAGTAAGACCTATCTTTGGCATTATCACCTTGGTCATATAAACAGAATCGCATACAAACACTTCGAAAGAATGGTCTTTTGGAAACAAATGAAATTGGTTCATTTGATACATGCGAATCTTGTTTACAAGGTAAAATGACTAAGAAACCCTTTAATGGGAAAGGGCAAAAGATTAATTAGGTATCATACATTCGGATGTATGTGATCCTTTTAAGCCAATGATTAGGAATGGTGAGAGATACTTCATTACGTTTTACCGACAGCTATAGTAGTTAAGGTTATGTGTACTTGTTAAGACATAAAGATGAAGTTTTGAAATGTTCAAAGCCTTCAAAAGATGAAGTACTAAATCAACTCAATTAAAGTTCTTTGTTCCGATAGAGGAGGAATCGAACTCTATTTGGATCTGGTTCGATCTATAAAGCTAGGAGCGCATTATCTCTATCATTTTGGTGTTATGCTTTGCTCTCAATGGCCCATATATTAAATGTGGCCTTAACCAAGAAGGTGGATAAGACACCTTTTAAAATATGGCATGGAAGGGCTCCATCATTATCATATTTATAGGTATGGGTTGTGAAGCTTATGTGAAGCAATACACCCCAAACAAAATAGAAGGACGATCCACTAAGTGTATCTTTGTAGGATATCCTAAAGATAGTATAGGATATTATTTCTTCTACGATCCAACAGAGCGAAAGGTATTTCTTGCTCGAAAGGCTGAGTTCTTGGATGCTAAGTTCCTTGTGGAAGGAATTAGTAGAACAGTGGAACTTGACGAGGATCGAGAACCACAAGCCGATACACATTTGGTTGATACTAGCACTCAACAAGAGGTTATTGAAAACGATCAAGTGGTTGATCATTACACACAAAACGTTCGCAGATCTGGTAGAATTAGTAGTCAACCTAAAAGATATGGATCTTTCATGGATGGATGCTACGTGGTAGATTCGGGTGAACCTACCACATACCATGATGCAATGTCAAAATCCGATTATGACAAATGGATTGAAGCCATGAACGTAGAGATGCAATCCATGTATGACAACCAAGTATGGAAATTGGTTGTAGCACCTCTTAATTCCAAAGTGGTTGGAAGTAAGTGGGTTTTCAGGAAGAAAACCGATATGCATGGTAACTTAGATACTTATAAAGCAAGACCTGTAGCAAAAGGTTTCACTCAAACTCAAGGGGTTAATTATGATGAGACCTTTTTCGCCTATGGCAATGCTAAAGTCAATAAGGATATTATTTGCCATACCTGCATAATATGATTATGAGATTTGGCAAATGGATCTCAAAACGGCTTTCCTTAATAGATATCTTAAGGAAGATGTCTATATGAATCAGCCTGAAGGTTTTGTCGGTCCAAAACATCCTGACAAAGTATACAAGTTAAAGAAATCAATCTGTGGATTGAAACAAGCATCTAGAAGTTGGAATCACCGTTTTGATGAAGAGATTAGGGAATATGGATTCATCAAGAACGACGATGAAGCTTGTGTGTATAAGAAAGCTAGTGGGAGCACCGTTACTTTCTTAGTATTATATGTCGATGACATTCTACTATTTGGAAATAACATTCCAAACCTTGGAAGGTGTAAAAGCCTGGCTTGGAAGTTGTTTTTCCATTAAGGATCTTGGTGAAGTCGCCTATATTTTGGGATTAAAGATCTATAGGGATAGATCAAGGCGCTTGATAGGCTTAAACTAAAGTGCATACATTGACAAAGTCTTGAAAAGGTTCTAGATAGAGAGCTCTATGAAAGGTTTGGTACCTATTCAAGAGAGGACAAGATTGAGTGCATCTCAATGTCCAAGCTCAAAGGATGAGCAAGAAATAATGAAAGGAATCCCATATGCGTCTGCTATAGGATCTGTAATCTATGTAATGATATGCACTAGACCGGACATGTCATGTGTTTTAAGCACGACGAGAAGATACCAGCGAGTAACGGTCATTGGGTGACTGTTAAAAATATATTGAAATACCTTAGAAGGACTAAGGATATATTTCTAATATATGAATCTGGTGGAAAAGAACTCGTTGTAAAAGGTTACAGGGATGCGAGTTTCGGAACTCGTTGGAAAGGGTTACATGGATACGAGTTTCCAAACTGATCGAGATGATCTTCGATCACAATCAGGGTAGCATTGTCCACTACAAAATCAGAATACATCGCCGCTTCATTGATCAAGATAATTCATATGGATCTACCACTTGAATTATTGCCGATCTAAGGGTAGTCCATACCATTCAGGACCCCTAGAGATCTTTGTGATAACGATGGTGCGATTGCTCAAATCAAGGAACCTCGTGCACATCAAAAGACTAGGCACATTGAGCGGAGTTTCAACTACATAAGGGATGAAGTTGAAAAGGGAAAGATATGTATTCGCAAAGTTCACACTGATCAAAATATTGCAGATCCACTCACGAAGCTCCTTGAACGGGCAAAGCATGAAAGGGTCATACTTTTGCCTTAGGACTTCGATATTCTAGTGATTGGATTTGATCTATTTTGTATTTGGATATTGGAACAATTGTTATTATAACTCTTTATGGTATGTTGAGTTATGTTCCATTTTAGCATTTTTAAATCCGTGAATAAGTTACTTATTCTAAATGTCCGTAGTCGATCATACTTGTGGGAACAAATATGAATGTAAGACTATTATGAACTTGGATTGGTGGATATTCATTAGGTATGAATATAGAGCAAAGTGTTGCTGCCAAAGTTCATAGATATTTGTGGGATACAAATATTGGACTGACTCGCTCTCAAATCTTACTGCATGGAATCATCTGTGATTGATCATAAGTAAATTTGAGTGAAGGAGAATATCATAGTATCCTCTGACCTGAGATACATATTGGGTCTTGATATTCACAAAATATTATGCCTTGAATTATTTCTTTGCTGTTAGTAATATGACAGTACATAAGGCTAAGCTCAGGTGTGGTACAAGGTGATTGTGAGAGACGTATGTAGTCAAGAAGGGATTTGTTCCTCTTATTCGTTGAGAGTAAGATGTCTAAGGCCTGCTAAAGTTAAATCAACAGAGAGTGATCACTCTATGTCTCCGGATTTAACATGACATCTGCAACAAAGGGATAAATGATAGATTCACCTAAATCATATTCAAGTAAGGGACTTGAAGGGGATGCTGTGATTGAATCAGACATATAGCCATACGTATTAGGGGTAGTAAACTATAGTTAGGTGGTCTTTACTACTTGCATCATTCTTCTATGTATCTTGTGCAAGTGGGAGATTGTTGGATTCTGTATGCCCAAGACACATATTAAATTGATGTGGCTAGTACGTTATGATCCAAGTCGAGTCATACCCAAATACAAGCTAGACAAACACTTACAATATTTATTTATGACATGATCAAACAAATAAATATTAACACTTATAATATTTAGAAATTGGTTTTCTAAATAATTGCACTTGACAAAATAATAAATTATATGGATAATTTATTTTGAGAGAATATTTTATTTTGTTATTTAATGGGTTAAATAACATAATAAAAAGGTTGTATAAGTCTTATAACATATGATGTTATATTTTATAAAAGTTATAAAATATATAAGACTTAGAATTTATAAATATATAAGACTTGGAATTTATAAAAGAAAAAGTTATAAAACTATAGTTAGGTGGTCTTTATTTTGTTGTAGATGACCAGATAGTTCGGACAAGGGCGATGTGGCCCTTAGTCACTTTTGATGTACGATTCAGTTATAAAACTTGTAAACATTGTATTGTGGTCTTGGTTTCATGATAGCACAATCGCAGTATTCTCATTATATGCGTTGTTGGATTAATTGTTTTAATTTTATAACATGTGATGTTATGTGATTGGTGAATGTTATTACGTATGCATATTATTTACTTACTATGACCTGACTGACATGATCATCTTTTAGAAGATGCCTCCAAGACGTGACCCGCGCATGCCCACTACTGAGGTGGAACTCCAAGGGATCATTGCCACAGCTATCGCACAATACACTGCCTCTCATGCAGAGACAAGTGGAAATGTCTCAAACAACAACGGCAATAACAATCCACCCAATGGTAATGTTAAGTCGTTTGAGATATACTATGATACATTTGGATATTTATAGCACGACTGCTAATACTATTTGTAAATTCTAACGTTTGTGCAGGGTGCACTTACAAGCGATTTCTCGATTGCAAGCCCGTGAATTTCGACGACACAGGAGGTGCTGTTGCGTTTGTTAGGTGGGCTGAGAATGTGACAACTCGAGTTTCCAAGATTCTATCTTCGCATTAATTGCACGTTGACTGTTAGTTGTTTGCCTTGTAATTGTACACGCTGAAATATTTGTGGAGATGTTTGTTTTATATGTTATGTATTTAATATGATTAGAGTGTTTTTGCATTGTTTTGTCTACTAGATGTCGTGTCTTGATGTATAGTAGACTAGGTTATGGGGTGTTATAGGTCGTTGGTTTTTGTTATGTTTTACATATATGGGGCATGTCCTGTATATGAACTAGTGTGGAACACATCCTCACTACTTGTACTTAATTGCGGTTGCATTTTAATAGAATCACCGGGGTAACCCTTTACCCAAAAAAGATTAAGAACTAACCGACGAAACAACTCGACGAAACAAAGAGATTCGTCATCAACCAACCCGACGAAACAACTGTGTTTCGCCATAAACCATTTCGACGAAACGGAGAGTGTTTCGTCATCTTCATCTCGACAAAACAAGCGTTTCGCCGGCCCAATGATTCGCCCAGGCCCAGTAAAGGCCCAGTACGTTACGCGGATATGTATTAGGGGTTATGTTTCATTCGACACACCTTTAGCAAAATCAGAAACCCTAGAGCTTTCTCCTCTGCCAACCGACGGCTGCTACTACTCTTCTCGAAGATCGTAACGTTCCTTCTCTTCCAAACGGTTAGTCTTAACAATAAACCGGGTCACTCGTCATGCTCTGTGTATTGATGATTCATGGGATTGCTTGCTAAATGATTTGGTTATGCTATGCTATCGAAAAAAAACATGTATTAGGGTTTTCACATTCTTGAGCGAATACTAGTTGATTTGAAACTGTATGAAGGGATTCATTGTTGTTAATGATTAGATCCATACTTCTGTGCGTATTGTTGTTATTGGATATATCCGATGTTTAGGCCACTGTTTAGATTCGGTTGAATGCTATTGATCATGTTTTTCAGATGTGCACTAGTGTAGAATATAGACTTGTTCGTGTGACTGTTTATGTTGTTACATGATTTCTATATGATAACCGATGATCGTAGCGTTGCATGTTAACTGTTTGATCGTTAATGGTGTGTAACGGCTGTTAGTAATGATTAGGGTTTCAACGTAACTGTTAATGTCGTAGCACAGGTGATTTGACGAAACGACTGTCACGACGAAACAAGAGGGTGTTTCGCCGAGACCAGTCACGACGAAACAGACACGGCGAAGCAGTGTTTTCGCCGAGGGAACACGACGAAACAAGGGTGTTTCGTCGACTCGTTAATCTGCACAGTAACTAAGTTATTTCTGTTAGGGGTTAACGGGGTTAGTTAACTGTTGTTAAATGATGAGCATGACTTGTATGAGCTTGAATGCGTGCTTTGTGCTATTTGGTGATCACTGATTTAATATCCACCGTGATTGTACTTATACGTGAACTTCGTGAATATAAACTGATTATGTACACGTGCGTACTTTAGGACTTGACTGATTAATTGTGAGCACATACTTTAGCATACCGAGCAAACCAAGGTGAGTTCACACTCTTTCCAAAGCATGGGATTCCCAAGGGTTGGGAATGGGTAAATGAACTTTACGGTAATTACGACCATCCTCCGTGGGTAGGATGCCAAGTATACACACTGGATCAAACCTCTATCATGAAGTCCCTCATTTATATCGACTTAATCGCCGAGGCCTATGGCGAGCGGGTCATTAGTTAATAGCGCTATTAGGTTTAACAAACCTCACACCGTATCGTTCGAACGGGCGTGTACTAATGGACTATGGGCAAATAGTCAATGCTGATAGACATTGACTTAGGGTACCTCTTACATTTTCATAGCAGTCGATACACATGGTGTATTAACACAAGGGAAGCCCCCACTAATCTTCGCACACATGTCTGGGATACCGCGATACGAATTAATACGATACATGGTTTACAAAACGAACATATGCTTTAGGAAACGAATACTATAACTAAACAACCAACTGTGAACTCGCTTAACTTTGTTGTTGACTCGTTGTTACATGCCTTGCAGGTCGTTAGGTACTCATGGAGCTTGCACAGGGAGGCGCGGCCATTGTGGGACATGGCAGTGTGTGCCATGCTAAAAACATTACTTTATTTCGTACTTAATACTTACATTGGGTTTTACCATTATGCTTTCGCTAAACACTTAACTATGTTTTTGATTTGAAACACCTTTCATATTGTGTGGTTGAATTTTACTTATTACTTGTTATGTTCAATTTGATTGGTGGCTTGATCCTGGTCAGTCACGCCTCCAGGCGGTGGTACTCCGCGTGTGGATTTTTGGGGGTGTGACAGATTGGTATCAGAGCCATTGGTTATAGTGAACTTGGTTTTAATAAGGGAAAAAGTTTTTGTTAAAACCAGACTATAACCTGTACAGTGCTCAACGATCCACAACGACGCTTCGCTCCATGTGCAAGACTCAACACAATAGGTGATACTATTCATGTTTACATTACCTACTTGTTAGATACATACTACATTGCTCATGGTATGCTTAGATAACGTAGCAACTACTATTTGAAAACCTTGTTTGCTCACACTCTTCTGTCATTCCACACTTGCGTATTGATACGATGCACTTCTTACTTGTGTTCTCTTACATGTGAAGATCATGAGTGGACGCGTTAACATGACACAAGCCCAGCTGACGGCTCTGATTAACCAACAAGTTGTTGTGGCACTTGCAGCCGCACAAGCAGGAGGTATACCTTGCAGTCGTAACTCACTCTAAGATCTTTAGATCCTACACTTCTAAACCAACTCTTGTGTTTAACCTTGTCCTGTTCTTATACACAACAGGTCAACACGCTTAGCCACCTATATGCACCTTCAAGACTTTCATGGACTGTCGTCCTAGCACATTCAGTGGCACAGAAGGAGCCGTTGGACTCCTCCATTGGTTTGAGAAGCTCGAGTCCGTCTTTGAGATGTGTGAATGACCTGAGGCTCGCAGGGTGAAGTATGCCACTGGTACTCTCGAAGGCATTGCACTGACTTGGTGGAATGCGCCAGTACAGATGCTGGGGTTGGCGGCTGCTAATGCCACCCCATGGAACGATTTCAAAGAATTGATCAAGCGGGAATACTGCACTCGTGATGACATCCACAAGTTGGAAGTGGAGTTCTTCAACCTGAAGATGACAGGGTCAGAGATAGAGGCGTATACGAAAAGGTCAAACGAGCTGGCCATCTTGTGTCCAACTATGGTGGATCCTCCCATCAAGCGTATTGAGCTGTACCTCAGAGGCTTAGTACCAGAAATTCAAAGTCATGTGACATCGGCCAACCTTGCTACCATCCAGGATATTACTCGTCTTGCTCATCGCCTGACAGACCAGGCAGTGGAACAGAACAGACTACCTAAGCGTATCGGTGCTACTACTACTACTACTACTCCTGCTACTCCCAGTGATAACAAGAGAAAATGGGATGGAGCCTCCAGCAAGGGTTGGACTTCGGTTCAGTCCCAGGCACAGTAGCGATATATTGATGACTATCAGAGCCCTGGTCAGCAGTCTTCTGGTAGTCAAAGGCAGGGGGGATATCAAGGAAACCTCCCGAAGTGCAACACATGCAACAGGCACCACAATGGTCAGTGCAACAGGGGTCGTTGTCAGAGATGTCTCAAGATGGGTCATGAAGCTAAGGATTGCAGGAGCTCGCGACCTGCGAACCAGAACCATCAACAACAACCACCAGCCCCACAGAACCAGCAGCAGCAACAGCAGCGAGGCAACAGGGGATGCTTTCAGTGTGGTGCTGAAGGCCACTACAAGCGGGACTGCCCCCGGTTAGAGCAGAATCAGAACAACCACAATAATCAGGGCAATGGGAACAACAATGGGGGAAACAATAATGACAACGGTGCTAGGGGTCGTGCGTTCGTGCTGGGTCAGGGTGAAGCAAGGAATGATCCTAACGTAGTGATGGGTAAGTTCCTTCTCGACGACTTTTATGTTACTGTTTTATTTGATTCGGGTGCGGATACCAGTTATATGTCTCTGAAAGTTAGCCAAATGCTTAAACGTACACCAACTCCTTTAAACACCAAACATGTCGTAGAGTTAGCCAATGGTAAAAGTTTAGAGGCCACATACATAGCCAAGGGTTGTAACATCGTCTTAGCTGGTCAGACGTTCTCCATCGATCTCATTCCTATAGTTTTGGGTAGTTTCGACATCGACATTGGGATGGATTGGTTGTCCCAACAGCAAGCAGAGATCCTATGCAAAGAGAAGATTGTTCGTATTCCCCGTTCTGGTAAAGAACCTCTTGTGATTCAAGGCGACAAGAGTGGTGCTGTTGTGGGCATCATCTCCTTCCTTAAGGCCCAGAAGTGTTTGCGAAAGGGTCACACCGCTATCTTGGCACTTGTTACTAATGCGTCAACGAAAGAGAAGAAGATCGAGGATATTCCAGTAGTACGCGACTTTCCTCAAGTGTTTCCTGAGGATTTACCTGGGCTACCGCCTCATTGCCAGGTCGAATTCCAAATCGAGCTAGCTCCTGGAGCAGCACCCATAGCTCGAGCACCTTATCGCTTAGCTCCAACCGAACTGGAAGAACTGTCCAAACAATTGCAAGAACTTTTGGATAAAGGTTTTATTCGTCCTAGCTCTTCGCCTTGGGGAGCTCTAGTAATGTTTGTGAAGAAGAAAGACGGTACCTTCCGTATGTGCATAGATTACCATGAATTAAACAAGGTGACCGTGAAGAATCGCTATCCTCTTCCCCGCATTGATGACTTATTTGATCAGTTGCAAGGGTCGAGCTACTATTCGAAGATTGATATGAGGTCAGGCTACCATCAACTGAGAGTCCGGGACGAAGACGTCTCCAAAACAGCATTTAGAACTCGTTACGGTCACTACGAGTTTCTAGTCATGCCATTCGGGTTAACGAACGCACCTGCAGTCTTAATGGATCTTATGAACAGAGTGTGCAAGCCTTACTTGGATAAGTTTGTGATTGTATTCATTGACGACATCCTGATCTACTCTAAGAGTCAGGAGGAACACGAGCACCATCTCCGACTTATTTTGGAACTCCTTCGTACAGAGCAACTATATGCCAAGTTCTCGAAATGCGACTTCTGGCTTCGTGAAGTCCACGTGGTAAACAAGGATGGGATTCATGTTGATCCCTCCAAGGTAGACTCAATTAAGAATTGGCTTGCACCGCGTACACCAACAGAAATTCGCCAATTCTTGGGTTTGGCGGGCTACTACAGAAGGTTCATCAAAGACTTCTCAAAGATTGCGCAGCCGCTTACACTACTGACACAGAGGGGCGTCACCTATCGTTGGGGTAATACACAGGAAATGGCTTTTCAGCACTTAAAGGACAGACTTTGCAGCGCACCTATTCTTTCATTGCCAGAGGGCACATAAAACTTTGTGGTTTACTGCGACGCATCAATTCAGGGTCTTGGCTGTGTATTGATGCAACGGGATAAAGTCATTGCTTACGCCTCGCGCCAACTTAAGATTCACGAAAGGAATTATACTACACACGATTTAGAGCTGGGAGCTGTTGTTTTCGCGCTTAAGATATGGAGACATTACCTGTACGGTACCAAGTGCACTATCTACACCGATCACAGGAGTCTCGAGCATATCTTCAAACAGAGGGAATTGAACATGCGATAACGTCGATGGGTCGAGTTATTGAATGATTACGAATGCGCCATCAAGTACCATCCGGGCAAAGCCAATGTTGTGGCCGACGCCCTCAGTCGAAAAGATACTGCACCTAGACGCGTGCGAGCACTACAACTTACCATCCAGTCTAGTCTTCCTGCACAGATACGAGATGCTCAGGTAGAAGCATTGAAACCAGAAAACGTCAGGGCTGAAGCCTTATGCGGTTCTTTTTTTTTGGGTAAAGGGTTACCCTGGTAAATTTTATAAATCACCAAACCAAATAAAACAGGGTGTGCCAAGACACTGACACACACTACTAGTCAAGACAAACCAAGACTAGAACATCCAAGAACACAACCAACGACAAAAACATACAACCAGATAAAAAAAAGAAACAAAACCCGACCAACAAAGCCCCCTAGCAAACAGGACACCGAACTATAACAAACAACTCTAGCCCGGGTCACAATCCAAGTTCTTTATCGAAATCTGCCAGGTATCCAAGAGGTTGCGGTGCTTCCGGTCCCTACCAAGTTTAAAACCCATAATCTTCAATCGAACCGTACTGATGATAACATGGGAAAGCATATCAGGAGTTCGTTGGACACTAGAGAATAACCGGTTATTCCTCTCTTGCCCTACGCGGTTCAAGGCAACGGTTAGAATAAAAGGAAGACGGCGCCTATTACGTAACAGGACGCATTTGGGTCCCACTTTATGGCAACTTACGCGAACTTGTAATGGATGAAGCACATAATCTCGCTACTCGGTACATCCCGGTTCGGACAAGATGTACCACAATCTCAGAACTACATATTGGTGGCCTAGCATGAAAGCTCACATAACAACTTATGTTAGCAAATGTTTGACTTGTGCAAGAGTCAAGATCGAATACCAGAAACCATCAGGCCTACTCCAGCAACCAAAGATACCACAATGGAAATGGGAGGAAATTTCCATGGATTTTGTTACTAGCCTGCCTAGATCTCAACGTGGGAATGACACTATTTGGGTGATCGTGGATCGACTCACTAAGTCTGCACACTTCTTGGCTATCAAGGAAACAGACAAATTCTCTACCTTAGCAGACGTTTACTTAAAGGAAGTGGTTTCGAGGCACGGGGTGCCAACTTCCATTATTTCCGATCGTGATGCACGTTTTACTTCAGAGCTTTGGCAAGCGATGCACAAATCTTTTGGCTCACGATTAGACATGAGCACAGCTTATCACCCTCAGACGGATGGGCAGTCTGAGCGCACTATTCAAACCCTTGAAGACATGCTTAGGGTGTGCGTAATCAATTTCGGCAACGGCTGGGAAAAACATCCCGTTAGTGGAGTTCTCGTATAACAACAGTTACCACACCAGCATTCAAGCCGCTCCATTTGAGGCATTGTACGGGCGTAAATGCCGATCACCTCTTTGTTGGGCAGAGGTGGGTGATAGTCAGATCACGGGTCCAGAACTTGTAGTAGACGCAACAGAAAGAATTGCCCAGATACGGCAACGAATGGCGGCAGCTCGTGACCGTCAGAAAAGCTACGCTGATAAGCGCAGGAAACCACTCGAGTTCCAGGTTGGGGATCGAGTGCTACTCAAAGTCTCACCTTGGAAAGGTGTAGTTCGTTTTGGCAAACGAGGCAAGCTCAATCCGCGGTATGTCGGACCGTTCGAAATCATAGAGAAAATAGGCAAAGTGGCCTACAAACTGGACCTGCCAGCAGAACTTGGTGGAGTTCACAACGTATTTGACGTGTCAAATCTGAAGAAGTGTCTGTCAGATGAGACCCTCATAGTTCCTTTGAAGGAGCTCACTATCGACGATCAGTTGCGATTCGTCGAGGAACCAGTTGAAATCACAGACCGGGATGTTAAGGTCCTCAAGCACACCAGAATACCTCTTGTTCGGGTTCGTTGGAACTCCCATCGTGGCCCAAAGTTTACCTGGGAACGAGAAGACCAAATGAAACTCAAGTATCCCCAGTTGTTCAAGAACAATGCAACCACTACTGAAGCTGAAGCTACTACAGAATTTTGGGACAAAATTCCAAATCAACGGGGGGATGATGTGACACCCTAGGAAAACCAGTAAACTACACAACTTAACTAGCTTCCTCAGTAACCGCATGCTAAATTTCGGGACGAAGTTTCTTTCAAGTCGGGGATAATGTGACAACTCGAGTTTCCAAGATTCTATCTTCGCATTAATTGCACGTTGACTGTTAGTTGTTTGCTTGTTTGCCTTGTAATTGTACACGCTGAAATATATGTGGAGATGTTTGTTTGATATGTTATGTATTTAATATGATTAGAGTGTTTGGTTGCATGAACTTGTAAACTATTAAGATTAAGAACTAACCGATGAAACAACTCGACGAAACAAAGAGATTCGCCATCAACCAACCCGACGAAACAACTGTGTTTCGCCATAAACCATTTCGACGAAACGGAGAGTGTTTCGTCATCTTCATCTAGACGAAACAAGCGTTTCGCCGGCCCAACGATTCGCCGAGGCCCAGTACGTTACGCGGATATGTATTAGGTGTTATGTTTCATTCGACACACCATTAGAAAAATCAGAAACCCTAGAGCTTTCTCCTCTGCCAACCGACGGCTGCTACTACTCTTCTAGAAGATCGTGACATTCCTTCTCTTCCAAACGGTTAGTCTTAACAATAAACCGGGTCACTCGTCATGCTATGTTTATTGATGATTCATGGGATTGCTTGCTAAATGATTTGGTTATGCTATGCTAGAATCGTAAAAAAACATGTATTAGGATTTTCACATTCTTGAGCGAATACTAGTTGATTTGAAACTGGATGAAGGGATTCATTGTTGTTAATGATTAGATCCATACTTCTGTGCGTATTGTTGTTAATGGATATATCCGATGTTTAGGCCACTGTTTAGATTCGGTTGAATGCTATTGATCATCTTTTTCAGATGTGCACTAGTGTAGAATATAGACTTGTTCGTGTGACTGATTATGTTGTTACATGATTTCTTATGTTGTTAAATAAGAGGGTGTTTCGCCGAGACCAGTCACGACGAAACAGACACGGCGAAGCAATGTGTTTTGCCGAGGGAACACGACGAAACAAGGGTGTTTCGTCGAAGGGGATTCACGACGAAACAAGGGCGTTTCGTCGAGTCGTTAATCTACACAGTAACTAAGTTATTTCTGTTAGGGGTTAACGGGGTTAGTTAACTATTGTTAAATGATGAGCATGACTTGTATGAGCTTGAATGCGTGTTTTGTGCTATTTGGTGATCACTGATTTAATATCCACCGTGATTGTACTTATACGTGAACTTCGTGAATATAAACTGCTTATGTACACGTGCGTACTTTAGGACTTGACTGATTAATTGTGAGCACATACTTTAGCATACTGAGCAAACCAAGGTGAGTTCACACTCTTTCCAAGGCATGGGATTCCCAAGGGTTGGGAATGGGTAAATGAACTAAACGGTAATTACGACCATCCTCCGTGGGTAGGATGCCAAGTATACAAAGTGGACCAAACCTCTATCATGAAGTCCCTCATTTATATCGACGTAATCGCCGAGGCCTATGGCGAGCGGGTCATTAGTTAATAGCGCTATTAGGTTTAACAAACCTCACACCGTGTCGTTTGAACGGGCGTGTACTAATGGACTATGGGCAAAGGGTCAATGCTGATAGAAATTGACTTAGGGCACCTCTTACATTTTCGTAGCAGTCGATACACACGGTCTAGTAACACATGGGAGCCCCCACTAATCTTCGCACACATGTCTGGGAGACCGCGATACGAATTAATACGATACATGGTTTACAAAACGAACATATGTTTTACGAAACGAATACTATAACTAAGCAACCAACTGTGAACTCGCTCAACTTTGTTGTTGACTCGTTGTTACATGACTTGCAGGTCGTTAGGTACTCATGGAGCTTGCACAGGGAGGCGCGGTCGTTGTGGGACATGGAAGTGTGTGCCATGCTAAAAACATTACTTTATTTCGTACTTAATACTTACATTGGGTTTTACCATTATGCTTCCGCTAAACACTTAACTATGTTTTTGATTTGAAACACCTTTCATATTGTGTGGTTGAATTTTACTTATTACTTGTTATGTTCAATATGATTGGTGGCATGATCCTGGTCAGTCACGCCTCCAGGCAGTGGTACTCCGCGTGTGGATTTTTGGGGGTGTGACAGAGAAGACTGAATCTGTCCTTAGAATGAGCAAGTGTGCTCCCGAGCAACAAGTGATCTACATCTCAGGGCTGTTTCTGGATGGAGCCCTATCTTGGTGGAATCTGCAAGTGCAAACTTTAGGTGAAGCTGCTGCTTATGCGTTATCATGGAATGAGCTAAAGGAGCTCATGAGAAGGAAGTACTGCTCACGTGCTGAAATTCAGAAGCTAGAGACTGAGTTCTGGCACCTAAAAATGGAAGGTCCTAAGATTGCAGAGTATGTTCAGAGATTTCACGATTTGTCCCATGTAGTGCCATACATGGTCACACCCGAGTTCAAACGTGTTGAGCGCTTTATCTGGGGATTGGCACCTTAGATCATGAGTATGGTTACCACATCCAAGCTTGCAACAATCATAGAAGCCATTGATCTCAGTGTGGCTCTTACTGAGGAAGCTATTCGATTGAACAAGTTTTCAGCTACTGAACCGAAGAAGAAAGAGACTCATGTGGAGTCGACTGGTGAAAACAAAAGGTTATTTTCAAACTTCAAGCAAGCTACCAGCAATGTGAACAAGAAGGGTGAATCAAGCACACCGGCCAGAGCTGCAACCGGTGTTGAGAACAAAGGAAAAGGTTACATGGGTACTCTGCCCAAGTGTGACACGTGCCAGCGCCATCATTCTGGTCAGTGCAGATTGAGGAAGTGTGAATCATGTGGAAGGAACGGCCACACGAAGGATACATGTTGGGCCGGAACTGGTGCTGGGCGTGTTGGTAATCGAGGTTATGGGAATGGTAATGGAAACCGCCAACAAGGAGAAAATGGCGGAAATGGAAACCGTGGAAATGTTGCGAATCAAGCTGGGAATGGAAATCGCAACCAAAACAACACTCAAGCTGGAAATGGAAATGGTAATGGTCGAGGACCGGGATGTTTCAATTATGGAGAAGTTGGGCACTTGAAGAGGGAATGCCCGAAACTGAATCAAGCCCGTGGAAGAGTGTTCAACATTGGCGCAAGGGAAGCGCGCCAGGATCCAAACGTTGTCACTGGTACGTTCCCTATAAACCAACGTTTTGCATCTGTTCTGTTTGATACTGGTGCCGACTATAGCTTTGTATCGTTAGAATTTAAGAATATGCTTGGGTTAACTGCTAGTAAGTTAGATATTCCGTACTCAATTGAACTGGCTAGTGGAAAGCTAGTTGAAGCGAATGAAGTTGTCCGAGGATGCGTAATTGAACTGGGAGAACGCGAGTTCACTTTGGATCTACTACCAGTCGAGTTCGGAAGCTTCGACGTGGTAGTAGGGATGGATTGGTTGTCAAGCAACAAAGCCGAGATTGTGTGTCATGAAAAGACCATTCACATCCCAATAGAAGACGGAGAAACGATCGTGGTTCACGGAGAGAAGCGCGATACGCCTCTGAGAATCATTAGCTGTCTGAAAGCTAGAAAGTGTTTACAGAAGGGATGTGTTGCCTTCTTGCCACACATCTATGTATGTCGAATTCGAGTGGGTTCCTCTGTGGTGTGGTCATTGTTGTGTATTTGGCCATTCTGATGATTCTTGCCCGCACCACCCGAAAGTTCAATCTGTTGCTCGTAATAACTCGAGGGCTGGTAAGAAGCCAGTGGTCGACGAAGATGGTTATACAGGTGTTTATGGTAAGAAAGTTGCTAGAAAATCTGCTTTTCCTATTAACAAGCCCAAGCCTAAGTTCGAGTATAGGCCAGTGATATCCAAAAAGTCTCAAGATGGAGCTAGTGGGTCGTCTGCGTCTGCGTCCAGGTTTCAATCTACAAATCCTTTTGATGCCCTTAATGATCCAAATGTTTCTGAGGTGGATGGAAACAAGTCAGGGGAGGGACGCGGTGGAGATGGGGAAGAAGAGGTGGAGGAGGTGTTTAATGAAGCCGATGGGTATGGGATGGATGCGTTTTTGAATCAGGGTACCGTTAAAAAAGATAATAAAAAAGGGGCAAGCACTCCTTCCTCGCTAGTTATTAATGGTTAATCTGGCCTCTTGGAATATTAGGGGTTTGAACCGCCCCATTAAGCAAGCGGAGGTTCGTCAGGCTATTAAAGATTTTAAGTTAAGTTTTTGTGCTATTCTTGAGTCTCACGTTGAGCTGAATAATCTTCCTCATATTTGCAAGTCGGTTTTTCGGTCTTGGCATTGGGCGTCTAATGGTGATCGTTGTGAAAAAGGAACCCGGATTATTGTTGGTTGGAACCCAGTTATTTTTGATGTTATGGTTCTTTCTCTTTCGGATCAGGTAATGCATTTCCAGCTGAATTTTAAACAGGAGAAAAAAATGGTGTTTTGTTCGATTATCTATGCCGCGAATTATTATGTTACGCGTAGGGAATTATGGAAACATCTCTCTTTTCATAAGGCGTTTGTTCGTGATGCTCCTTGGATCATGCTTGGAGATTTTAACTCAGCTCTTAATTTGGAAGACAAGTCTATGGGGTGTTCCTCGATCTCGGCTAGCATGCGAGAATTTCAAGCTTGTGTTGATGATGTTGAGATGATTGATTTAAATCGCTCGGGTATTCATTTCACTTGGAGTCAGAAGCCGAAAAAGGGGATTGGTTTGTTGAAAAAAATTGATAGGGTTATGGGGAATTCTCAGTTTATAGCTCAGTTTCCTAATGCGGTGGCAATTTTTTACCCGGCTCGTTTGTCGGACCATTGCCAGTGTGTTCTGAAAGTTCCAGAAGAGGGGAAAGTTAAACATAGATCTTTCAAGTTTGCCAATTTTCTTATTCATAAGCCGGATTTTTTAGTCATTGTTAAGCGAACTTGGGATACGAGTATTAGAGGGGTGCCGCAGTTTTCGGTGGTTAAGAAGCTTCGTTTGCTCAAATCTCCGCTTAGAGTTTTACTCTTTCAGCAAGGAAATCTGCATAAGAAAGTTCATGATCTGAGGGCTAAGCTTGATGAGATTCAGCACAACGTTGATATTGATCCGTCTTCTTTGTCGTTGCGAGAGGAAGAAGCTAGTACCCGACGTGTTTATCAAGAAGCCCTTCTAGACGAGGAGAGATTTTTGAAGCAAAAGTCCAAAGTGGACTGGTTGGCGGCCGGGGATTCAAATTCGGCATTTTTTCATTTGGTTCTTAAAAATAAAGTTCATTATAATCATATTGATGTTATTCAGGATACTAGCGGGAAGGTGTTTGAAGGTGTTGCGGTTCAGGAAGCGTTCGTTAAACACTATCAAAATTTCTTGGGCTGCCCGGGAGACACGTCTCTGTGTCCGTCCCCTGATTTATTTTCTACAACTTTGGATGTTGATGTTGCGGCGCATATGGCTAGACTGGTTACAGTCGAAGAGGTTAAGCAGGCAATGTTTTCCATTGGTTCAGACAAAGCTCCGGGGCCCGATGGTTTTACTGCTGGATTTTTTAAAGGGGCATGGCAGATTGTGGGTAGTGAAGTGGCAGAGGCTGTTATCGATTTTTTTAATTCTGGGAAACTTCTTCGGGAATTAAACCATACTCTTATTGTGCTTCTTCCTAAGTCCCCGTCTCCAGTTATGGTGACGGACTATCGTCCGATTGCTTGTTGCAATGTGTTGTACAAATGCATTAGCAAGATAGTGGCTGATCGTGTTAAAGCGGGTTTGAACGATATTGTTAGCATCAACCAGTCAGCTTTTGTACCAGGTAGAAAAATCTCCGATAACATTTTGTTAACGCAGGAGCTGATGCATAATTATCATCGTAATATCGGGCCTCCTAAATGTGCCTTTAAAGTTGATATTCAGAAGGCTTATGACACAGTTGATTGGAAGTTTCTCAATGATGTTTTGATTGGGTTCGGTTTTCACTAAAAGATGGTTCGTTGGATCATGTTATGTGTTTCCACTACTACGTATTCGGTTTGTGTTAATGGGGAAGTTGATGGTTACTTTAAGGGTAATCGGGGTCTACGGCAAGGTGATCCGGTCTCTCCTTATTTGTTCACGTTGGTGATGGAAGTGCTCACGACGATCCTTCAACATTCGGTAAGGATTGACTCTTCATTTAAATTCCACAATAAGTGTGAGCGTCAGAGTATTATTAATCTTTGTTTTGCGGACGATTTGTTTATATTCGCGAAAGGTGAAATTGCTTCGGCCAGATGCATTATGAAGTCTCTTGATTCGTTTTCGAAAATGTCTGGTTTGTCGCCTAATGTGTAGAAAAGTACAGTGTTCTTCTCAAACGTGCCTTCTTATGTGAAAAATGCTATTTTGAATATTATGCCGTTTAAGGAGGATTCTTTACCTGTGAAGTATCTTGGTGTGCCTCTTATTTCTTCTAGGTTGCTCCATAAGGATTGTTTGGTGCTGGTGGAGAAACTGGAAAAGCGGATTTTGCATTGGAGAAATAAACTGCTTTCTTTTGCAGGCAGGTTGCAACTGATTATTTCTGTGTTGTCTTCTATGCATATCTACTGGTCGTCTGTTTTCATTTTACCGTCTCGGGTTACTCTTCAGTTGGAGGCTTTGATGCGGAATTTTTTATGGTCCCAGGACAATGCGTTTCAAAAAGGGCGGGCTAAAGTGTCGTGGAATTCGGTTTGTGTTCCTAAGTATGAAGGAGGCTTAGGAATTCGTCGGATTGGGGATGTTAACATGGCTCTCATGACAACTCATATTTGGAGTATTCTTACGAATCGTAGATCCTTGTGGGTTGATTGGGTTCACTCTTACAGACTTAAAGGAAAGAGCTTTTGGGAATGTAGAGTTCCATCTTCATGCTGCTGGTCTTGGAGAAAGCTGCTTCAGATTCGGCCGACTATAAGGAAGTTTATATGGACCGAGATTGGTAATGGGGTGAATACTTCTGCATGGTTTGATTCGTGGAGTGAGTTAGGGCCTTTGAATGCTATCATTTCTCCTAGAGTCATTGCTAACGCAGGGTTTGATATGGGTTCTAAAGTGTCGGATATTTATTCTTCTAATTCAAGGAATTGGCCGAATGAATGGAGGGTTTCCTATCCGGGTCTTAATCAGCTAGATCAGCTGATTTTGGTGTCGGATAAACCGGATAAGCTTATGTGGCGGCATGGTGACAACTTGTTTGATTTTTCTTCATCGCGTGCTTGGGATTCGGTTCGTTTTCAGGCTGGGGTGGTCGATTGGAGTCGTATTTTTTGGTTCCCTCAATGCATCCCCCGTTATGCGTTTTTAATGTGGCTTATCATGAGGCAGAAGTTGCTTACTCAAGATAAAATCTTGTCATGGGACTTTTCGCGTAGGAAGAATATGAATATGATGTGCTGTTTGCTTTGTTATGCCAACCACGACTCGCATAATCACCTTTTCTTTGAATGCAAATTCTCTACTGAAGTGTGGCATAAGGTTAGGCTGAAAGTTGGTATGGTCTCGGTTCAACCTAAATGGATTGACATTTCTAACTGGTTGATTGAGCTTTCCAAACCGAAAACGGTTGCTGGGTTCGTAGCTAGATTGGTAGTGGCGGCTTCTGCTTACTTAATTTGGCAAGAGCGAAATTCGAGGTTATTCAAGAACCAATTGCGGCCTCCGGAGACTATAAGTGAAATTGTTCTTCAACAAGTGCGGTACAAGTTGATGGGAGCGAAGCTGAAGAATTGTGTCAATGTCCGAAGGCTTCTAGAGGATTGGGGTATTGATGGCTCGGGTTTATTTTGAGATGGCAGCTGATTAAGGGTTTTGAGTTGTTTGGTCTAGTTGTTTAGTCTAGTGGTCGTTTGGTTTGGTTTTATAGTTTTGGTTGTTCTTGTTTTGGTTTGGCTGTACTTTCATAGGGCATGTCCTATGTTTGAACTAGTGTAGGCTTTCTACACTACTTGTACTTATTTGGTTGTGAATTTATAAAATCACCGGGGTAACCCTTTACCCAAAAAAAAAAAAAAAAGGAAGCTGCTGAGCCGAAGATCGAAGACATCCCAGTCATGAAGGAATATCCTGAAGTCTTCCCAGAAGACTTGCCAGGATTACCGCCGCAAAGACAAGTCGAGTTCCACATCGACTTAGTTCCAGGCGCCGCGCCTGTGGCTAAGGCACCCTACCGACTTGCGCCTTCGGAGATGCAGGAGTTGTCGACGCAACTTCAAGAGTTGTTAGACAAGGGATTCATCAGGCCAAGCTTCTCACCTTGGGGAGCTCCAGTTTTTTTTGTTAAGAAGAAGGATGGTAGTTTTCACATGTGTATCGACTACCGGGAACTGAACAAGTTGACAATCAAGAATAGATATCCTCTGCCGAGAATTGATGACCTGTTCGATCAACTTCTAGGTTCAAGTTTCTACTCAAAGATCGATTTGCGATCAGGTTATCATCAGCTGAGAATACAAGAGGAAAGTATTCCCAAGACTGCTTTTAGAACTCGTTATGGACATTACGAGTTTCTGGTGATGCCGTTTGGGTTGACAAACGCGCCAGCCGTTTTCATGGATTTGATGAACAGGGTTTTTTTTTTTTGGGTAAAGGGTTACCCCTGTGATTCTATTAAAATGCAACCGTAGTGAGGATGTGTTCCACACTAGTTCATATACAGGACATGCCCCATATATGTAAAACATAACAAAAACACCCCATAACCTAGTCTACTATACATCAAGACACGACATCTAGTAGACAAAACAATGCAAAAACACAAATCATAGTCTCAACCACCATCATCAAAAATAAAATGGCCACAAAACAGCAGCCCCTTCAGACGAAAAGCAGACAGCCTATCCATTAGAGAACTTGGTAGAAGAGGTGCTTGCCCCTGCTTTCGAAGAAAAAGGTTGAGTACCCGATGTCATAAATGCACTAGTTTCATTGTAGACTTCTTCAACCTCTTCCTCATCCGATTCCTACCTGTCATTCGACGGTTTCTTCTCAACTCGACCCACCGTGCTACCTCCCTGATTACCAGTATCATCCTTTAGAATGTCAAACGTGTTAGACGTTGAAACCTGATTCTGCATCGGACTCTTTGAGGACGATTTTGGTTTAGGGTTGGCAACTGGCCTGTACACTAACTTAGGCTTCTGATTTTTCATATGGATGCCTTGGTTGTTCACTTTCTTCTTCTTGCCCTCTACAACCTGAAAATCATCATTATTTTTTTCAGCATCCCCACTTGGAGTTACCTAAGGGTTCTTCGGGCACGAGCTGTCATCATGGCCAAATACACAACAAGAGGAGCACCTAAGAGGCTCCCAATCATATTCAATCTTGACCTCCACCTTTGAATACCCACTACCATCCATAGATGGGATAGCAACAGTAACACTCTTTTTTAACTCAGCCCCCGCTTGCACTTCAATAAGCGCTCTAGCATAGCTGCTCCTTCCCCAAGATTCAGCACACATCGAGGCAGTATACGTATCCAACATCTTAGGTGTCCCAATCATAGAGGCAACCAAGCTAAGCCCATCCTGAGTAAATGCCGCTAACGGCACATCATGCATCTTGACCCAAACTGGAACCCCATTAATATCCTCTTTTTCCATCTTTATAGAGGGCGACCACTCCTTCAAAATTATGGGTTGATGAACAGAGTTTGTAAGCCGTATCTCGACAAGTTCGTGATTGTGTTCATCGATGATATTTTGATCTACTCAAAGACGAAGGATGAGCACGAACAACATTTAAGAGCTATTTTGGAGCTACTTAAAAAGGAGAAGTTGTACGCCAAGTTCTCGAAGTGCGAGTTCTGGTTACGCGAAGTCCAATTTCTTGGACATGTGGTTAATGGAGATGGAATCCATGTGGATCCAACCAAGATCAAAGCGATAAAGAACTGGGAAACTCCAAAGACGCCAACCGAGATCCGACAGTTCTTAGGTTTGGCTGGTTATTATCGAAGTTTCATTGAGGATTTCTCAAAAATCGCTCAACCCTTAACTTCCCTTACCTAGAAAGATAAGAAGTTTGATTGGGGGGACAAACAAGAAGAAGCGTTTCAGTTGTTGAAGGACAAGCTTTGCAATGCACCGATCTTATCGCTACCCGAAGGAATGGATGATTTCGTGGTATATTATGATGCCTCGCGTCAAGGTTTAGGATGTGTGTTGATGCAGCGACAAAAAGTTATAGCGTACGCGTCAGGCCAGTTGAAGGTTCACGAAAAGAATTATACCACGCACGACTTGGAATTAGGCGCGGTGGTATTTGCGCTGAAGATTTGGCGACATTATTTGTACGGTACGCGATGTACAATCTTCACTGATCATAAGAGCCTACAACACATATTTGATCAGAAAGAGCTTAACATGAGACAAAGATGCTGGGTAGACCGTGCATTCTCTTCCTTTTCGTTCAGCTTCTTATGATGAAGAGTGCTTTCTAAAGCAAAAAGCCAAGGCAGAGTGGTTGGCGGAAGGTGATTCAAATACAAAATTTTTCCACAACTGTGTGAAAACTAGGAATGCATGCAATAAGATCCTCCAAATCAAAGATACTAACGGTAATCAATTCAAGGGGGATGAAGTTTATGCAGTGTTAGTTGATCACTATACTGATTTCTTGGGTAAGGTGCATAAGGTGGAGAAATTAGAAGTTAATGGCTTGTTCAACAATGCCCTGGATTCGAATGTTGCAGCTTTTATGATCCGTCAGGTTACTCGGGAGGAGGTAAAAAGTGCTATGTTCTCTATTGGCGAAAATAAGGCTCCAGGTCCTGATGGTTACACTTCGGCGTTCTTTAAAAATTCTTGGGAGATTGTCGGGGATGAGGTAACAAAAGCTATTTTGGAATTCTTTAATAATGGGAAGCTGCTGCAACAAATCAATCACACCATTATAGCGTTGGTTCCAAAAGTTACTACTCCAAATTCGGTTAGTGACTATCGGCCGATCTCGTGTTGCAATGTGCTTTATAAGTGTATCAGCAAAATAATCACTGAAAGAATCAAAGGTAGCTTGGATTTTTTGGTGAATATTAGTCAGTCTGCTTTTGTTCTGGGTAGAAAGATTTCAGATAATATCCTTCTTACACAGGAACTAATGCATAATTATCACTTGAATGTTGGGCCTCCTAGATGTGCATTTAAGATCGATATTCAGAAGGCGTATGATATAGTCAGCTGGACTTTTCTGGAGGATATCTTGTTTGGATTTGGTTTCCCTCCCAAAATGGTTAGTTGGATTATGATGTGTGTTAGCACGGTTTCTTACTCTCTGAGCATTAAGAAGGATGGATCTTTTAGGATGTGTATCGATTATCATGAGCTTAACAAGCTTACCATTAAGAATCGATATCCCCTACCTCGCATTGATGATCTCTTTGATCAATTGCAAGGCGCTTCTTATTTTTCAAAGATTGATCTGCGATTTGGATATCATCAACTTCGCGTGCATGAAGAAGATATTCCCAAGACAGCGTTCCGCACTCGCTATGGGCATTATGAGTTCACAGTCATGCCATTCGGTTTGACTAATGCTCCTGCTGTTTTCATGGACTTGATGAATAGGGTCTGCAAGCTTATTTGGATAAGTTCATCATCGTTTTCATTGATGACATCTTGATATATTCTAAGACGCGAGCTGATCATGAGCAACATCTTCGTCTTACTTTGGAACTCCTAAAGAAAGAGCAACTTTTCGCCAAATTCTCCAAGTATGAATTCTGGCTTAAAGAAGTTCAATTCTTAGGACATATTGTCAACGAACAAGGTATTCATGTAGATCCCTCCAAGATTAGTGCGATTAAGGATTGGGATACACCTACTACTCCTACTGAAGTTCGTTCTTTTCTTGGTCTAGCGGGATATTATCGCCGCTTCATAGAAAACTTCTCAAAGATTGCAGTTCCTCTAACTGCTCTAACTCAGAAGAACAAGCCATTTGATTGGGGAGTCAAACAAGAGGAAGCGTTTCTGACTTTGAAACAGAAACTTTGTGACGCGCCTGTCCTAACTTTGCCCGAGGGCAATGATGATTTTGTCGTTTATTGCGATGCGTCTAAATTAGGTCTTGGCTGCGTCCTGATGCAAAGAAACAAAGTCATAGCATACGCATCAAGGCAGTTGAAGATACATGAGAAGAACTACACCACTCATGATCTGGAGTTGGGTGCAGTTGTCTTCGCTCTTAAAATCTGGAGACACTATTTGTACGGTAGAAAATGTGTGGTTTTCACAGACCACAAAAGTCTTCAACATATCTTCAATCAGAAAGAGCTCAACATAAGGCAGCGACGTTGGGTTGAACTTCTAAACGACTATGACTGCGAGATTCGCTACCATCCTGGTAAGGCGAATGTCGTAGCCGATGCTTTGAGTCGCAAGGAACGTACTAAGCTTCATTGTGTACGTGTCCAATCTGTTATTCAAGCTCAATCCGATATCCAAGCCTGTATTTCTCAGGCTCAACAAGCTTGTGTTTCACAAGGTTTGATGGATAAGGAATTTCCTTATCACATAACACCTGCTCTTGAACTAAAAGACAATGGATCATATTACTTCATGGACCGCTTGTGGGTCCCGAGCCAAGATAATCTTCGTACCTTGCTTATGGATGAAGCCCATAAGTCTCGTTATTCTATTCATCCTGGCTCAGATAAGATGTATAAGGATCTTCGTATTCAGTATTGGTGGCCTGGTATGAAGAAAGACATTGCCTTATACGTATCCAAATGCCTTACTTGTCTTAAGGTTAAAGATGAACATCAGCGTCCTTCTGGTTTATTGGAACAACCAGAGATCCCAGTTTGGAAATGGGAAAACATTACTATGGATCTCATTACTAAACTCTCGCGCACAAAGAAAGGTCATGATGCCATCTGGGTAGTCGTTGATCGTCTTACCAAGTCAACGCATTTCTTGCCAATCCTTGAGGATTTTTCGGCTGACAAACTTGCTCAAATCTACGTGGATGAAATTGTAGCTCGACATGGTGTTCCTTTGAACATCATTTCTGACAGAGATGCTCGTCACTTCTCATTTTTGGAGAACCATGCAATCTGCTATGGGGTCCCAACTTAATCTGAGCACAGCTTATCATCCACAAACGGATGGTCAATCTGAAAGAACAATCCAGACACTGGAGGATATGCTTAGAGCTTGTGTGATCGATTTTGGTGGTAGTTGGGATTCACATCTTCCGTTGATTGAATTCTCCTACAACAACAGTTATCACTCCAGCATCAACATGGCTCCTTTCGAGGCTCTCTATGGTCGAAAATGTCGTTCACCAGTCTGCTGGAATGAGATCAGCGAGGCTCAGCTTACTGGACCTGCCCTCATTTTAGAGACAACAGATAAGGTTAAGAAAGTTCGCGATAACCTTCAGACAGCTAGAAGCCGTCAAAAGAGTTTTTTTTGGGTAAAGGGTTACCCCGGTGTATCTATTAAAATGCAACCGCAAATAAGTACAAGTAGTGAAGATGTGTTCCCCACTAGTTCATATATAGGACATGCCCCATATATGTATGACCCAGCAAAACAAAACAACTATGACAGCCCGTAACCTAGCCTACTATACATCATGATCTAGTAGACAAAACAATGGAAAAAAACAAAAACAAAATCCTCAACCGCCATCATCAAAAATAAAGTTGCCACAAACCGGCAACCCCTTCAAACGAACCAAAAACAGCTTATCCATTTGAGAATTTTGTGGAAGAGGTGCTTGCCCCTGCTTTCGAAGAGAACGGATGAGTACCCGATGTCATAAAAGCACTAGTTTCATTGTAGACCTCTTCGACCTCCTCTTCATCTGAATCCTGCCTGTCACTCGACTTTTTCTCCTTCTTCTCTATACGACCCACCGTACTACCTCCCTGTCCACCATCATCATCCTTAAGAGCATCAAAGGGGTTTGATGTTGATACCTGATTGTTTACCGGCTTCTTCAAGGACGAGATTGGTTTAGGGTTTACAACTGGTCTGTACACTACCTTAGGCTTTTGATTTTTCATGTGAAGACCTTGGTTAGTAGATTTCTTCTTCTTTGCACCCACAACCTGAAAATCATCAATTTTCTTACTAGACTCCCCACTCGAAACGACCTGAGGCCTCTTTGGACACGAGTTATCCTCATGACCAAACACGCAACAAGAAGAGCACCTTAAAGGCTCCCAATCATACTCGATTTTCACCTCCACCATTGAGTGACCATTACCCTGTAAAGATGGGATTGCAACTGTAACACTCCTCTTTAACTCAGCCCCGGCTTGAATTTCAATGAGAGCTCTAGCATAACTGCTTCTTCCCCATGACTCAGCACACATTGTAGCAGTGTATGAATCTAGCATCTTAGGCACCCCTATCTTAGAAGCAAGCAAACTAAGACCGTCCTCAGTATATGCTGCTAACGGCACTTCATGCATCTTAACCCAAACAGGAATAGCCTTTATGTCTTCTTTTTCCAACTTGACAGAGGCCGACCACTCCTTCAAGATTATCGGAACATTTCTAATCAACCAAGGACCGTCCTCCACCAGTTTATCCATCCCTTCCTTTGTTTTGAATTTAAAGAAAAAGAACCCGTTTGCATTCATCATTAGTCTAGAGAGACCATATTTAACCCAGTTGTTCTTTGCAAAATAATCCACCACAGGAAAAGCCAGTCGTTTGTCCAGAAAATATCCATACAACGTGTTAGCATACCTGTCTGAGACTTGCTTGACCGAAGACAATGGAATAACCACATCAGCACCATCAACCGACTCGCTAGATTCCATCATATGAAAATTAACCTTTACCTTCTCCTTTTCGGTGTTCACAACGCTAGCAAAAGATAAAGGTTCCACAACCCCCGAAAATCTTGAGTTCGAGTTACCAGCCAATGTATTCAATTTTTGCGAATTCCCATGACCTGCCAAAGCAGCAGCATTGGATTCTAATTTTTGCGCATATCTCTTGGTATCTTGCTTAATCCCTTCCCAATCAGAAACCCTAGTTGCTGACCGCAGGTTTTCAGCTTCAATTGGAACTGAATTCTTTAACAATTCATCAATTGTGTTAACATTACGAGGTTCAGTTTGAGCCGAGAGATCGTCAATGATTTTAAACCTTGCTGCAATTTCTTCGAACGTTGCCCTCGGTGTCGCATGAAGATCCTGTTGATTTCCACCAGAACCACTAACATCATCCATCCCAAAGTCGGCAAACCCTAGCCGCCGTCAATCAGCAAGAACGAGCAGAATAAACCCTAGCAACAGGACTGCCGAATCTTGATCTTGCTGGATACCTACAACAAACCCTAATTCGAAAACACTTGATTACTGAATCAGAAAGAACGAGTGTAATCAACACCGCAAACCCTAATCTGAAGTTCCGCACAACCCTTATCTGAAACGGACAAAGATTGAAAGTACTGAAACCCTAATACAACTCGACGATGTAATAAGCTTCAGCCCTTTAACCCCGTAATCAAATGGCAGACGAACAGAAAGAAAACAAAAAACCGAAACCCTAGAAACAATCAATACCCTAATCTGATTTCAATTGGTTAGAAATAGAGGATCGATTGATGATAATCGATATCCCTAGATGCTAATCAGATCAATCAAGACTAGGATTTGATGAAAGAAGTTGAAGGTGTCACGGTTTTCCCCAAAATCGCCCAGAATCGCCCCTTTTTAAAATGTGTAAGTTTGTTTTTCGCGCCGTCAAAAGAGTTACGCGGACCTAAAACGCAAGCCCTTGGATTTTCAAGTCGGTGATCATGTATTGCTTAAGGTCTCACCTTGGAAAGGTGTGATCAGATTCAGAAAGAAAGGAAAACTTGCACCTAGATACGTTGGACCATTCAAGATCGTCAAAAGAATCGGTAAGGTAGCCTACAGACTTGAGTTAACTCCTGAACTTGGAAATGTTCATCCAACCTTTCACGTGTCCAATCTCAAGAGGTGTTTAGCTGATGAAAACCTCCACATACCGCTTGACGAAATTCGTGTTGACAAAACACTGAAATTTGTTGAAAAACCGGTAGAAATCATGGAACGTGAAGTCAAGTGGCTTAAACGCAAGCGCATTCCTTTGGTCAAGGTTCGCTGGGAATCTAAACGTGGACCCGAGTTTACTTGGGAACGTGAAGATCAAATGAAGGCGAAATATCCACATCTTTTTCCACGAGTTTCCTCTAAATAAATTTCGGGACGAAATTTCCACAAGTAGGGGAGACTGTAACATTTGTGCTTGTAATCATTGTGAACAGTTCAATTATCAATAAAACAATGTTATTTGATCCCAATGTTTGTTTGGTTGTGTTTTACATTTTTCATGTTTTGACTTTTATTCAATTCCAAACTCTACATCACTTTCTGGAAAATTATACGCAAACTGGTGCGTAAACGTACTCAGTTTAATGCGACAAATACTCCGGAACATCAACATATACTCAACATACCTTAAATAACCTTTACATAACTTAGAAATAAGTTTTGAAGGCTTTGGTATGGCAAAAACAAGTTAATTCGCTTACAGGGACTAAACTTGACAAACTGTGAAAGTATGCCAATTTGAACTATAACAAACATTCCGGAACATGTCCATAAGTTAAACATACCATAAATATCCTTTACATAGCTTAGAAATAGGCTTTGAGGGGTTTGGTATGCTAAAACAAACTTTTGGATCATTCAGGGGCAAGTGTCAAAAAGTGCACAAGTTTGCACTTTCGTGCATAACTTACGTTCTGAATACATCCGGACATCCAAAAATTTATGTAAGCATCCTTATATTATGCCTTAGTGTTTGTCATGAGAAAAATCCATTCGTCGCGTCATTTGGATCGTTTTTCGCGCTTATGCGCATTCCGTCGTAATTAACCGAACATCGCTATCGTACGGCCAAACGAACCAACATCCGACATATTTTTGAGCATGTTTCATATCCACAATGTTTAGGCATCATTTTAGGGCCTTAAAGTTGGCTTTATGGGCCTTAGAAGTGTCGGAAATGGCTTAAACATGCAACAGGGACCAAAACTGCCATTTCTGAAAGTATGTGCAGATCAGACATGCCCAGGCGGCCCGCCTGAGTTTTGTCTGATCTTGATGCGGGCCGCGTGGCCCCTTCAGTTGCAGAACCTATGTATCTCACAGGTATTTTTATGTTGAATCCCATTTTCACAAAACCTATGTATCTCACAGGCATTTTTATGCTGAGGTACCTACTTTCACATGTGTTTTCAGGAGCTATTCCATAGGATGATGATCATGACACTAGGGCGGACCTGTGCCTTAGAGACTAAAAGTGAAGATAGACTTAGTTAATTATGTTATAAACTCTTTGTTTTCCGAGGTGAAACCCTATGCTCTCTCTCCTGGGCGATTTTTCTTGTTCATCATGAAACCCTTCAATTTCTTTGAGATCGTTTGTATAACAGTCTGTGATTAGGGTTTTGATTATCAAAACTCTATAACGAACTCGTTAGCAATAGTTATCAATCTGAAATTAGGGTTTTTCTTTTGTTTTTCTCAAATCGCCGCCATAGTTGCTGTCTAGATATCCTGTTTAATTAATCCGGTTGTTATTGGTCGCGATTTACTGAGTTAAATTTAGCTAGATTGATACTCTGGATTAATCAAGTTAGGATTGACATTCGGCGCTAGGGTAAAGGATTAGGGTTTCGTCTTCTTTGGGTCTGGTGCATTCTTTTGCGGCTTCTTGGCATTGTGGTCGTTGTTTTTTGGTGCATGGTGTTTTCTGTTTCGTCGATTAAGGGAGTGTTGTGTATTTCCTAATGAATGATCGTGATTATCCGGGGAGTAACATCCCTGAAAATCTGGTGAACCAAGGATTGTTTGATCAGAATGGAGTCCCGTTATCTCCATTTTTTGCTGATATTCTGAAGGATTCTGGAAATCGCGAGACAGGTTCTACTCTGGATACTATTCCTGTTCACGGTATTGGCCTACGGGTGACTAATATTGAAGGTAAATCTACGTTACCAAGGAGAGGTATGTTTTACTCAGACAATGTATCGGTTATAGATGGGCTCGCTGCTATTTCTAAACCCGTTACTATTGATAATGTTGAGAAAGTCAGTTCGGTTATTATGGGGGTAGAGAAACGTCAAGTTCATGAAAATTGTAGTCAGCAGGATCATGTTACTGGAGTAAAACCTTTGTCGTATGCTCAATCTGTTAGGGGAGCTAGTGAAAGGAAGGTGAATTTTCGTTCGCTGGAAGCTGATGAGAAGCAGGATGGATGTGATGTTGTCCTATCTAGGGATTCAGTCAGAGTGGTGCAAGATAAGCTAGCAAACACTTTGTATGGATACTTTTTGGGGGATCGTGTCGCGTTTCCGGTTGTGGACTACTATGTTAAGAATAATTGGAAGCGATTTGGTTTACAGAAATCTATGATGAACGCCAATGGTTACTTCTTTTTCAAATTTGCGGATCAGGCAGGTATGATGAATGCTCTGAATGAGGGACCATGGATTATTCGTTCACAGCCGTTGTTTTTGGAACTTTGGTCACCGTCAATTAAACTAGAGAAGAAGGAAGTGAAGAAGGTTCAGGTTTGGGTTAAGTTCCATGAAGTCCCTATAGCGGCATACACTGAGGATGGTTTAAGTTTAATTGCTACAACTATCAGGGAGCCGAAAGCCTTGGATTCGTTCACTACCTCAATGTGTGTAGATATGTGGGGTAGAAGCAGTTTTGCCCGTGCTCTGGTTGAGATTTCAGCCGACTCTGAATTTAAGGAGGAATTAACCATTGCTGTCCCTCGGCTTGATGGAGATGGATTTATCAAGGAGAAAGTTTATGTCAAGTACGAATGGTATCCTCATAGATGTGGGCGTTGCAGTGTTTTTGGTCATAATGAGGATTGTTGCCCTAAGCAGGCTTCGAAAGGCTCTAATGGAAATACTCAACATGGCAAGTTCCCTGGTAATGATAAGAAGTTTAAGCAACCAATTCAGGACAGGGGTATTCCAAAGAGGCAGCCCATTGTGGATGATGATGGTTATACCACGGTTCAAGGAAAGAAGGTAGCTAGGAAGGTTGGATTCAATGTCAATAAACCTAAGCAAAAATTCGAATATAGGCCTGTGGCGTCTAAGGGTAAGGGTGGGGGCCCTAATTCTAATCCGGTCGGTTCAACGAAAAAAGATGAGCCGGCTGTTGCGTCGGTTCAGGTTTCGAACTCGTTTGATGCTCTTAATGATCCAAATGTTAATGTGGATGAGAATGGTGATACATCAGGGGCGTCCCATCAAGAGGTGGAGGATGAAGAGGTTGTTGAGGTTCTTAATGAATCGTATGGAGATGAGATGGACGATTTTTTGAGGAAGGGAACTGTTAAATCGGGTGGAACGAAAGGGGCAAGCACTCCTTCTTCGTCGGTTAACCATGGTTAGTATTGCTTCGTGGAATATTAGGGGTTTGAACCGCCCCATTAAGCAGACTGAGGTTCGACAGGCTGTTAAGGAATTTAATTTAAGTCTATGTGCAATCCTGGAATCACACGTTCAGGTGAGTAATCTTTCTAAAGTTTGCAAGACTATTTTTCGTTCGTGGCATTGGACGTCTAATGGGGCTCAATGCAATAAGGGTACGAGAATTATTGTCGGATGGAATCCTAGTATTTTGGATGTTATGGTGCTCTCAGAATCTGATCAAGTTATGCACCTGCAACTGTTTTTTAAACAGGTGAAGAAAATGGTTTTTTGTTCTATAATTTATGCGGCGAATTATTATGTCACTCGTAGGGACCTTTGGAATAACCTCTCAATGCACAAACAATTCGTCCGTAATGAACCTTGGGTGATTCTAGGTGATTTTAATTCTACTTTAAACCTTGAAGACAAATCTATGGGATGCTCGTTGGTCTCTGCTAGCATGAAAGATTTTCAAGCTTGCGTTGATGACATTGAAATGGTTGACTTAAATCGAACTGGTATCCACTTTACGTGGAATCAGAAGCCAAAGAAGGGGATTGGGTTAATGAAAAAGATTGATAGAGTTATGGGAAATACCCAGTTCATTGCCAGTTTTCCAAGTGCTGTGGCGATGTTCTACCCGTCCAGGTTATCGGACCACTGTCCGTGTGTCCTCAAGGTTCCGGAAGTTAATTAACCTAAACATCGGTCTTTCAAATTTGCGAATTTCCTGGTTCATAAACCTGAATTCATGGGGATTGTCAAGCAGGCGTGGGATACGAGTATTAGTGGTGTGCATCAGTTTTCTGTTGTTAAGAAACTTCGGCTGCATAAGCCTCCTTTACGCGGTTTACTGTTTCAGCAAGGGAACCTGCACAAGAAGGTGCAACTTTTACGTGATAGGCTTGATGGAATCCAGCGGGATCTTGATAAGGATTTGAATAGTGAGAATCTTCGGGTTGAGGAATCTAATACTCGGCGTGCTTATCAGGAGGCTTTGCTAGATGAAGAGAGGTTTTTGAAGCAAAAGTCCAAGGTGGACTGGCTTTCGGCTGGTGACATGAACTCGGCCTTCTTTCATTCAGCGCTTAAGAATAAAATTCACTACAGTCGGATCGATGTTATTCGGGATGCTAGTAGGAATGTGTTTGAGGATGAATTGGTCCAAAAAGCGTTTGTTGAGCACTATGAGAAATTCTTGGGATGCAAAGGGGTAACGTCGCTCACTCCATCTCCTGAATTATTTTCTAAAACGCTGGATATGGATGCTGCCAATCACATGGTTAGACCGGTCACACCTGATGAGGTTAGACAGGCTATCTTTTCGATTGGCTCGGATAAGGCTCCAGGGCCTGATGGCTTTACTGCTGGATTTTTTAAAAGTGCTTGGCCTATCGTTGGTAATGAGGTGTCGAATGCCGTTATTGATTTTTTTGTTACAGGGAGGCTTCTTAGGGAATTAAACCATACGCTCATTGTTCTGATCCCTAAAATTACGTCACCGTCTGTGGTCACGGATTACCGCCCGATTGCTTGTTGCAATGTCCTGTACAAATGCATTAGTAAAATTATTGCCGAGAGAATTAAAGTGGCGTTGAATGATATTGTCAGTATCAACCAATCAGCTTTTGTGCCGGGTAGAAAAATCTCTGATAACATTTTGTTAACGCAAGAGTTGATGCACAATTATCACCGGAATATCGGCCCCCCTAAGTGTTCTTTCAAAGTTGACATTCAAAAGGCGTATGATACTGTGGATTGGAGTTTTCTCAAGAATATATTGCTTGATTTCGGGTTTCATTCCAATATGGTTCACTGGATTATGGTATGTGTCTCTACTACCACTTTTTCTGTGTGTATTAATGGTGATGTTCATGGTTTCTTCAAGGGTAACCGGGGGCTAAGACAGGGTGATCCGATTTCTCCATACTTGTTCACGCTTGTTATGGAGAGTCTTACGGCTATCTTACACCATGCGGTCAGGATTGACTCTTCATTTAAATTTCATAACAAATGCGAACGCCAACAGATTATCAACCTCTGTTTTGCGGACGACTTGTTTATTTTTTCAAGAGGGGAGATTGCGTCGGCCAGGTGTATCATGAAGTCCCTCGATTCGTTTACAAAGATGTCGGGATTATTACCTAATATTCAGAAAAGTACAGTTTTTTCTCTAATGTGCCGTCTTATGTTAAAACTGCGATTTTGAATATTATGCCATTTAAGGAGGGTATTTTGCCAGTGAGATATTTGGGTGTGCCTCTTATATCTTCTCGTTTGCTGTATAAAGATTGTCAAGTGATGGTGGAGAAGCTTGAAAAACGTATCATGCATTGGAGGAATAAGCTTCTTTCTTTTGCGGGCAGGGTTCAACTCATTGTTTCGGTCTTGTCTTCGATGCATATCTTCTGGTCTTCAGTTTTTATTTTGCCTGCTCGGGTGATTCTCGAGTTGGAGGCGTTGATGCGGAATTTTTTATGGTCTCATGACAGTGCGTTTCAAAAAGGTCGAGCCAAGGTGTCTTGGAAAGCGATCTGTGTGCCTAAATATGAGGGTGGGTTAGGCATCCGTCGAATCAGAGATGTTAATAAAGCTCTTATGACAGCGCATATTTGGAGTATTATTTCGAGACGTGATTCCTTGTGGGTTCAGTGGGTTCACTCATACAGGTTGAAAGGTAAAAGTTTCTGGGCTTGTAGAGTCCCTGCTAGTTGTTGCTGGTCTTGGAGGAAGCTTCTTCAGATTCGTCCGACTATGAGAAGTTTCATTTGGTCCGATGTTGGTAATGGTTTAAGTACGTCAACTTGGTTCGATAACTGGAGTCTATTGGGTCCGCTCGAGCAATTCATTTCGCCTAGAACTATTGCTAATGCGGGATTTAATATGGAGTCTAAAGTCTCGGATGTGTTTTCAGATAATTCGTGGAGATGGCCAGCCGCTTGGAGGGATTTATATCCGGTTCTAATACAGCTGGATCAAATGTCCTTTGATATGCACAGACCTGATAAACGCGTGTGGCGACAAGGAGATCAGATTCATGATTTTTCTACATCTCGTGCTTGGGATTCGATTAGGCACCGAGAATTGGAGGTTGAGTGGAGTCGTATTGTTTGGTTCGGTCAATGCATCCCGCGTCATGCATTCTTAATGTGGCTGATCATGAGAAGAAAATTACTCACTCAGGATAAAATATTGTCTTGGGATTTATCGCGTAGGAAGAATATGGATATGATGTGCTGTTTACTCTGTTATGCTAACCATGATTCTCACAGTCATCTGTTCTTCGAATGTAAGTTTTCTGCTCAAGTTTGGCATATGGTTAGGTGCAAAGTGGGTATGGTTTCGGTTCAGCCCAAATGGGATGATATTGTTAATTGGCTTCTGTTGCGGTCCAAATCGAAATCTGCGGCAGACTATATTGCGAGATTGGGGGTGGCGGCTAGTGCATATTTTATTTGGCAGGAGCGTAATGCAAGATTATTCAAGAACCAGTTGAGACCTCCGGAAATGATAAGTGAACTTATTATCCAACAGGTGCGGTATAAATTGATGGGAGCGAGGTTGAAGAATTGTGAAAACGTGCGTCGACTTCTAAGGGAGTGGGAGATTAACGGAACTGAACTGCATGATGATGGCGGCTGATAAAGTTTTGTCTTTTGATTTTTTCTAGAGAGTAGTCTAGTTGTTTGTTCCTTTTGGTGGGTTTTTTTTGTTTTTTCTTTGTTCTACAGTCATGGGGCATGTCCTGTGATTGAACTAGTGTAGGCTCTCTACACTACTTGTGCGTTTTTGGTTTTGAATATATAGAATCACCGGGGTAACCCTTTACCCAAAAAAAAAAAACTCTTTGTTTTCCTGTTTAAGACAATGTATTACTCTTGTTTAATAAATAAAATGAAACTTTGATTTCCATGGTTATGAAACAATTTAATTCTGTCCCAACACTCCCCGGCGTTTCCGCCGCGGTTGCATGTTATACGCGGCCGGGGTGTGACATTTGTTCTTTAACCAACATAAAATATGCTCCTAACCATCCAACATATTCTAATAAAATAATCAAAAGAAAACAAGAGTGGGTCACCCCATGGTGACCGTCCAGTGGGGGGGGGTAGGGGGGTTGGGTTGTAATAGTAAAGTTACAGTTTAGTTAGGATCTAAAGTGTTTAGTTAGTGTATTAGTGTGTGTTATGTAATATAAGGTGTGTTAGGGTGTTCGGGGACCCCAACTAGCTCAGAAAAATAAAAACAATGTGTTTGGCAATATTTTATGTTCCGGGTAAAGTCCGGTTGTTCGGTTGGATGTTGATCCGTTAAAGTGCTAAATTAGTCTACAAAGTGTCTTTTATATTATTTTTAGTGACACATTAAATTCCCAACACTTTGGAAAATGTCTAGAACTATTTTACCAAGTTTTTGCACTTTACTAGCATTGTTAAATGCTGAATTTTGGTATTTAGTGCAGAATTCTACACTTTAAGTATGTTTTAGGCACTTCCGAGCACTATAACTATCACCTAGTGACGCAGTTTTATGGTCCTCACCTCCCTACACTCCCTACTAATGTAGTATTCTATTCCTGGCTCACACTGGCCTCAAAACAATGTCTGTCTAGGTGCTGGTATTGTCAGCATGTTTACTGGGTTATCCGCTCACTGTGCTAACTGTGCTTTGTGCATCAAGTTTGTCACTATTGTTTGTGTATAATGAATGGAGTGACAGTAATGAAGTGTGATGCATGAGTATGTATGTATCAGAAAACAGAAAGCAGTTCAATCATAATTGGAATCAAGCACAGTAATTAAGCACTAATTAAATATTAATTAATTTGTACGGATACCTGGATTTATGAGGGTTGTCACATTCCCCCCCCCCCCCCCGTTAAGAAAATTTCGTCCCGAAATTTTAGGCTCTGCTTCTAGTCGCAGGGGTCTTTGGAAATAAATGGGGGTATTTTTCTTTCATACGATCCTCACGTTCCCATGTGAATTTTGGACCATGTCTTGCATTCCAACGAACTTTGACGAGCTTGACACTACTCCTGCGTGTTTTGTTTATCTTCCAATCCGTAACCTCAACGGGTTCTTCAACAGAGTGGAGCTAGTCGTCAATATGAATTTCGTCAGCAGGAATGACAACAGTCTCTTGTGTTGGACTCTTCTTCAGATTTGATACATGGAATGTATCATGAACACCGTTAAGTTCGGCAGGTAAGTCCAACTTGTATGCTTGTAGCCCAATCCTTTGCAGGATTCTTAATGGGCCAATGTATCTGGGATTTAACTTTCCACGCTTTCCAAAGCGTGCCACACCCTTCCAGGATGAAACCTTCAACAAAACCATATCTCCTACCTCAAATTCCAGAGGTTTCCTTCTTCGATCCGCATAACACTTTTGTCGATCACGAGCCGCCTTGATGCGCTCTCGGATCTGTGCAATCTTGTCTGTGGTTTCCTGGACCACTTCCGGACCAACTAACTGTCTATCACCTGCGTCGGCCTAACAAATCGGTGATCGACATTTGCGTCCATAAAGAGCTTCGAACGGTGCGGCTTGAATACTTGCGTGATAACGGTTATTGTATGAAAACTCGACCAATGGTAGGTGAGTGTCCCAACTTCCACCTAAGTCCATTACGCAAGCTCGCAGCATATCTTCTAATGTCTGGATCGTTCGTTCACTCTGTCCATCAGTTTGCGGGTGAAAAGCTGTACTTAGATTCAGCTGAGATCCGAATGCTTCTTGAAAGGATTGCCAAATCCTTGACATAAATCTTCCGTCTCTATCAGAGATGACTGAGAGAGGCACTCCATGATGTGCAACAATCTTTCTCATGTATATCTCAGCTAATTTGCTCGTGTTATCTTTTTCTCTGATTGGCAAGAAATGTGCAGATTTCGTTAACCGGTCTACTATTACCCAAATAGTATCGTGGCCTTTGGGCGTCCTTGGCAGTTTTGTTATAAAATCCATTGAAATCTGTTCCCACTTCCATTTGGGTATTTCAGGTTGCTGCAGTAGACCTGAAGGCTTCTGGTATTCGACTTTTACCATGGCGCACGTTAAACATTTACCAACATAAACTGCAACATCGCCTTTCATCCTAGGCAACCAGTAGAAATCCTTAAGATCTTGGTACATCTTATCCGCTCCTGGATGAATTGAGTACCGTGACTTGTGAGCTTCATCGAAAATGACCTTTCTCAAACCACCAAACAGAGGAACCCAAATTCGTTTCATGAAACATAAAGTTCCTTCCTCGTTTGGTACCAACTGCTTCTCCATCCCACGGAGATATTCGTCCTCAATATTCCTTTCCTTGAGAGCTTCTTTCTGCGCGGCACGAATGCGCAGTGAGAGATCTGTCTGGACAATCATTTCCAAAGCCCTAACCCTTATGGGTTTGATCCTTTCTTTTCGACTTAGGGCATCGGCGACCACATTCGCCTTTCGTGGATGATACTTGATTTCACAATCGTAGTCGTTCAGCAGCTCTACCCAGCGTCTTTGTCTCATGTTAAGCTCCTTTTGATCAAATATGTGTTGCAGGCTCTTATGATCCGTGAAGATTGCACATCGCGTACCATACAAATAATGTCGCCAGATCTTCAACGCAAATACCACTGCGCCTAATTCCAAGTCATGCGTGGTATAATTCTTCTCATGAACCTTTAACTGGCGTGAAGCGTAAGCTATAACTTTCTGTCGTTGCATCAACACGCAACCCAAACCATGACGCGAGGCGTCACAATATACCACGAAATCATCCGTTCCTTCGGGTAGCGACAAGATCGGTGCATTACAAAGCTTGTCCTTCAACAACTGAAACGCTTCTTCTTGTTTGATTCCCCAACCAAGCTTCTTGTCTTTCTGTGTGAGGGAAGTCAAAGGTTGAGCGATTTTTGAGAAATCCTCAATGAACCTTCGATAGTAACCAGCCAAACCTAAGAATTGTCGAATCTCGGTTGGCGTCTTTGGAGTTTCCCAATTCTTTATCGCTTCGATCTTTGTGGGATCCACATGGATTCCATCTCCATTAACCACATGTCCAAGAAATTGGACTTCGCGTAACCAGAACTCGCACTTCGAGAACTTGGCATACAACTTTTCCTTTTTAAGTAACTCCAAAATAGCTCTTAAATGTTGTTCGTGCTCATCCTTCGTCTTCGAGTAGATCAAAGTATCATCGATGAACACAATCACGAACTTGTCGAGGTACGGCTTACAAACTCTGTTCATTAAATCCATAAAAACGGCGGGCGCGTTTGTCAACCCAAACGGCATCACCAGAAACTCGTAATATCCATATCGAGTTCTAAAAGCAGTCTTGGGAATACTTTTCTCTTGAATTCTCAGTTGATGATATCCTGATCGCAAATCGATCTTTGAGTAGAAACTTGAACCTTGCAGCTGATCAAATAGGTCATCAATTCGCGGCAGAGGATATCTATTCTTGATAGTCAACTTGTTCAGTTCCCGGTAGTCGACACACATGCGAAAACTACCATCTTTCTTCTTAACAAACAAAACTGGAGCTCCCCAAGGCGAGAAGCTTGCTCTGATGAATCCCTTGTCTAACAGCTCCTGGAGCTGCGTCGACAACTCCTACATCTCCGAAGGCGCAAGTCGGTAGGGTGCCTTAGCTACAGGCGCGGCGCCTGGAACTAAGTCAATGTGGAACTTGACTTGCCTTTGAGGTGGCAACCCTGGCAAGTCTTCTGGAAAGACTTCAGGATATTCCTTTACCACTGGAATGTCTTCAATCCTCGGCTCAGCAGCTTCTTTATCCACGATGTGTGCCAAGAAGGCAACACATCCCTTTTGTAAACACTTTCGAGCTTTCAGACAGCTAATGATTCTCAGAGGCGTATCGCACTTCTCTCCGTGAACCACGATCGTTTATCCATCTTCTATTGGGATGCGAATGGTCTTCTCATGACACACAATCTCGGTTTTGTTGCTTGACAACCAATCCATCCCTACTACCACGTCGAAGCTTCCCAACTCGACTGGTAGTAGATCCAAAGTGAACTCGCGTTCTCCCAACTCAATTATGCATCCTCTAACGACTTCATTGGCTTCAACTAGCTTTCCATTAGCCAGTTCAATTGAGTACGGAATATCTAACTTACTAGCAGTTAACCCAAGCATACTCTTAAATTCTAACGATACAAAGCTATAGTCGGCACCAGTATTAAACAGAACAGATGCAAAGCATTGATTTATAGGGAACGTACCAGTGACAACATTGGGATCCTGGCGCGCTTCCCTTGCTCCTATGTTGAACCCTCTTCCACGGGCTTGATTCTGTTTCAGGCATTCCTTCTTAAAGTGCCCAACTTCTCCAAAATTAAAGCATCCGGGTCCTCGACCATTACCATTTCCGTTTCCAGCTTGAGTGTTGTTTTGGTTGCGATTACCATTCCCAGCTTGATTCGCAACGTTTCCACGGTTTCCATTTCCGCCATTTCCTCCTTGTTGGCGGTTCCCATTATCGTTCGCATGACCTCGACTACCACCACGCCCAACACCAGTTCCGGCCCAACACGTATCCTTCGTGTGGCCATTCCTTCCACATGATTCACACTTCCTCAATCTGCATTGGCCAGTATGATGGCGCTGGCACGTATTACACTTGGGCAGAGTACCCATGTAACCCTTTCCTTTATTCTCAACACCACTTGCAGCTCTAGCCGGTGTGCTTGATTCACCCTTCTTGTTCACATTGCTTGTACCTTGCTTGAAGTTTGAGAATTTCCTTTTATTTTCACCAGACGACTCCACATGAGTCTCTTTCTTCTTTGGTTCAGAATTCGAGAACTTGTTCAACCGAATGGCTTCCTCAGTAAGTGCCACACTAAGATCAATGGCTTCTGTGATTGTCGCAGGCTTGGACGTGGTAACCATACTCATGATCTGAGGTGCCAATCCCTAGATAAAGCGCTCAATACGTTTGAACTCCGGTGTGACCATGTATGGCACTACATGGGACAAATCATGGAATCTCTGAACATACTCTGCAATCTTAGGACCTTCCATTTTTAGGTGCCAGAATTCAGTCTCCAGCTTCTGAATTTCAGCACGTGAGCAGTACTTCCATCTCATGAGCTCCTTCAGCTCATTCCATGATAACGCATAAGCAGCAGCTTCACCTAGAGTGTGCACTTGCAGATTCCACCACGATAGGGCTCCATCCAGAAACAACCCTGAGATGTAGGTCACTTGTTGCTCGGGAGCACACTTGCTCATTCTAAGGACAGATTCTGTCTTCTCAGCCCACCTAACAAACGCAACAGCACCTCCTGTGCCGTCGAAATTGTGACAACTCGAGTTTCCAAGATTCCACTTTCGCATTTATTGCACGTTCACTGTTTGTTTAGTTGTTTACTTGCACAATTGGTTTGCTTTGTAACTGTATACGTTTTGGTTCAATAAAGTGTATTGTGATTGTGCATGGTTATGTGTTAAAGATTTGACAAATACATGAACTTGGTGATGAAACTGTAAATTGTATTGTGATGGGTGTGTTTTATGTAAAAGATGATACTTAGGGGTGAGTAGAGTAGTTAGTGATATGATTAGTAACTCTTAACCCTAACCTCCCTCACAAATCATTTCACAAATCATCATACGTACCTTCAAGATTTCTCTACAACCCTCTCCTACAATCATCTTCTTTCTCATTGGCACAAGTTCACTTGCATCAATCTTGATCTTTCAATCCATCTAGAATCAATCCAAGGTAATTGTTTAATGATTATTTGTTGTCAATCTTTGATTGTGTGATTCATGCAAAACCCAAGTTCTACATGTAATGGTTCTGTGTTTATTGATCAATTATGATTATTGTAAAATGATTATGATTAGTTGTGTAATCATTTGCCTGATGTTAAGATGCATGATATGTTAGAACTGTTAATTGGATTAAAGCACTGGCCAATAATGTATGAAATTAGGGTTTCTGGATCGAAGAACGTAACTGTTACATTGAACATGAACATTCGCATGATTGATTGTATGATCCGAACTTTTGTAACATGTATGAAGTGTCCGAATTTTATAACATGTTAGATGGTCCGAATATTATACATGCTAGATAGTCCGAATATCTTTACATAATAGATGGTCCGAATTTCATATGTGTTTGATGTTCCGAACTTTATACATAAGGGGGGGTCCGACTTTTGTAATTTGGACACAAGGTCCGACTTTGATGAATGATTAGCATGGTCCGACTTTGTTAAGGAGTATCAAGGTCCGAGTTTTTAACATATGCGCAATGTCCGAATTTTTAACATATGCGCCAGTCCGCTTTTTAACCTATGCGCCATGTCTGACTTTTGTATGTATGCGCCATGTCCGACTTTTGTGATATAAAAGCATGTAGTCCGAACTTTTATAAGGGATTTAGTCTGAGTTTTAAAAGTAAATGCCCTTGTCCGAATTTTGTAATGCATACACACATGGTCCGAGTTATTTGTTGATATGCATGATCCGAGCTTTGGTTAATATGTAAGGTCAGAGTTTGATATGAGTTCGTGTGGTCCGAATTTCATGTGTGAATAAATGGATAAGTGTCTGAGTTTATTTCAAACACCAGTGTTAAAGCCTACTGTATGTTTCTGTATATTACTGCATGTCACTGTATGCTACTGGATGGTACTGTATGTGTGAACAATCCATGTCATGTCAATCTGTAATCAATTATCACACACAGTTGTTTTAACATCAAGGACTTGTAAACCCTAATTAAACGTAAACACTTACATCGAGTTTATGTGCAATGTACCATAGGTCGTGAGTAACGGACCTAATCATTAATTAACATTAGAAGCAATAACATACCGAGTTGTGCAATGTACCTTATGTAAAACCTACGTAAACTTATACTCACTACTGCCCCGGGTTGTGTCAGACACTTACGTAAAACCTACGTAAACCCCCGCGTACCCCTGTCCTCGGTTGTGAAGGACACTTACGTAAAACCTACGTAAACTTTGTACGTACTACTGTTCTCGGTAGGAAGAACACTTATGGTTACAAATAGTCTAGTGTATATGCAATTATGGGAAGCCCCCACCAATAGAACATACTATCGGCCCAGTAGAGCCTCACGTTACGAAAGGAACTTACTATAACAAACTTACTTACTGTGAACTCGCTCAACTAGTTGTTGACTCTCTGTTACATGCCTAGCAGGTCGTTAGGCATACATGGAGCTTGCACTGGGAGGCGCGGTCGTTGTGGACAAGGATCGTGAATGCTTGTTTTAAACATTATGACATTACATACTTTATTCATGTTGGGCTTTTACTCATACGCTTCCGCTAAACTTTGTTATTATACTTATGTTTTGGAATACCTTTCATATGGATGGGTTTGGTTTAATTACATTTACTTATACTATTTACATTGTTCTATATGATTGGTGGCTTGATCCTGGTCAGTCACGCTCCCTAGCGGTGATACTCCGCGTGTGGATTTTGGGGGTGTGACAGATTGGTATCAGAGCCATTGGTTATAGAGAACTCGGTTTTAATAAGGGAAAAACATTTTTATTAAAACCAGACTATAACCAGTACAGTGCTCAATGATCCACAACGACGCCTCGCTCCACGTGCAAGACTCAACATCCTAGGTAATAAGGTTTATGTTTATTGCCTACATGCTAGAATTACATAGAACTTTGCTCGTGGTATGCTTAGATTACATTGCCTACTATTCGTTATTGCTTGAGAACACTTGTGTGCTTACTCTTTTCTGTCATCGCACTATTCGCGAACCTCTCTCACATATGTTATATTTGCTATGAAGATCATGGCTGGACGTATTAATTTGACACAAGCCAAGTTGACGGCTCTCATCAACGAACAAGTTGCTGCGGCATTTGCAGCTGCACACGCAGGAGGTATATCCTGCAGTCGTAACTCATACTAGGATCTTTAGATCCTACATTCCTAAATCAACTCCTGTATTTAACCTTGTCCTATTCTCACATTAGGTCAACCCGCTCAGCAACCAGTTTGCACATTCAAGAACTTCATGGACTGTCGTCCTAGCACGTTTAGTGGCACTAAAGGAGCGGTTGGACTCCTCCATTGGTTCGAAAAGCTCAAGTCGGTATTTGAGATGTGTGAATGCCCTGAGGCTCGCAGGGTGAAATACGCCACTGGTACTTTAGAAGGGATTGCGCTAACTTGGTGGAATGCGCAAGTCCAACTTTTGGGATTGGCAGCTGCTAACGCCACTCCCTGGAATGATTTCAAGGAGCGGGAATACTGCACACGCGACGACATCCACAAGTTAGAAGTGGAGTTCTTTCATTTGAAGATGACTGGGTTAGAAATTGAGGCTTATACTAAAAGGTCAAACGAGCTGGCCGTTCTGTGTCCAACTATGGTGGACCCTCCTATCAGACGCATTGAGTTGTATCTCAAGGGGTTGGCACCAGAAACTCAAAGCCACGTGACATCGGCCAACCTTGCTAACATTCAGGATATTCAGCGCCTTGCTCATCGCCTCACGGATCAGGCAGTGGAACAAGACAGGCTGCCTAAGCGCATCAGCGCTACTGCTACCGTTACCACTTCTGCTACTCCTGCTACCCCCAGTGACAACAAGAGAAAATGGGAGGGGATTCCTGCAAAAGTTCAGCTTCAGTTCAGTCTCAGGTGCAGCAGCGAAAGACTGACAACTATCAGAGCCCTAGTCAGCAATCTTCGGGCAGTCACATGCAGGGTGGTTATCGAGGGAACCTCCCAAGGTGTAACCACTGTAACAGGCATCACAGTGGCCAGTGCAACAAGGGTCGCTGTCAGAGGTGCCTCAAGATGGGTCATGAGGCCAAGGATTGTAGAAGCCCGCAGCCTGCGAATCAGAATCAGCAGCAGCACCAACCACCGCAGAATCAGCAACAGGGCAACAAGGGATGTTTTAATTGTGGCGCTGAAGGTCACTTCAAAAGACACTGCCCTCAGTTAAACCGAAACCAGAATAACAACAACAACAATAACCAAGGCAACGGAAACAATAATGGGGGAAACAACAATGATGGGAACAACGACGCTAGGGGTCGTGCATTTGTGCTGGGGCAGGGTGATGCCAGGAACGATCCCAACGTAGTTATGGGTAAGTTTCTCCTTGACGACTTTTATGTTACTGTATTGTTTGATTCGGGTGCGGATACCAGTTATGTGTCTTTGAAAGTTAGCCAAATGTTAAAACGTGCACCAACTCCCTTAAACACCAAACATGTCGTAGAGTTAGCTAACGGTAAAAGTCTAGAGGCCACACGCATAGTTCAGGGTCGTAATCTTATCCTCGCTGGTCAAGCTTTCTCCATCGACCTCATTCCTATAGTTCTGGGTAGTTTCGACATCGTCAGTGGTATGGATTGGTTATCCAAGCAGCAAGCAGAGATCCTATGTAAGGAGAAGATCATCCGTATTCCTCGTTCTGGTAAAGAACCTCTTGAAGTTCAAGGCGACAAGAGTGGTGCTGTGGTTGGCATCATCTCCTTCCTGAAGGCTCAGAAATGTTTGCGAAAAGGTCACACTGCCATTTTGGCACTAGTTACTGATGCACCATCGAAAGAGAAAAGAATAGAGGATATCCCAGTTGTACGTGAATTTCCTCATGTGTTTCCTGAGGATTTACCTGGTCTACCGCCTCATCGCCAGGTCGAGTTTCAGATTGAACTAGCTCCTGGAGCAGCACCAGTATCCCGCGCACCGTATCGATTAGCTCCAACCGAACTGGAAGAACTGTCAAAGCAACTACAAGAGCTCTTGGATAAGGGCTTTATACGTCCTAGCTCTTCGCCTTACGGAGCTCCAGTATTATTTGTGAAGAAGAAAGACGGTACATTCAGAATGTGCATCGATTACCGTGAACTGAACAAGGTCACAGTGAAGAACCGCTACCCTCTGTCGCGTATTGATGACTTATTCGACCAGTTGCAAGGGTCGAGCTACTACTCCAAGATTGATCTGAGGTCAGGATATCATCAGCTGAGAGTTTGGGATGAGGACGTCTCCAAGACAGCATTCAGAACTCGCTACGGCCACTACGAGTTCCTAGTCATGCCATTCGGGCTAACGAACGCACCGGCAGTTTTCATGGATCTTATGAACAGGGTGTGCAAGCCTTATTTAGACAAGTTTGTGATTGTCTTCATCGACGACATCCTGATCTATTCCAAGAGTCAGGAGGAACACGAGCAGCATCTACGGCTTATCTTGGAACTTCTTCGAAAGGAACAACTGTACGCCAAGTTTTCAAAATGCGACTTCTGGCTTCGTGAAGTCCACTTTCTAGGCCATGTGGTAAACAAGGATGGGATTCATGTTGATCCATCCAAGGTAGATTCGATCAGGAACTGGCCTGCACCACGTACACCAACGGAAATACGCCAATTCTTGGGTTTGGCGGGTTATTACAGACGATTCATGAAAGACTTCTCAAAGATCGCACAGCCGCTTACATTACTGACACAAAAAGGTGTTACCTATCGTTGGGGTAATACACAAGAAACGGCTTTTCAATACCTAAAGGATAGGCTATGCAGCACACCTATTCTCTCATTGCCAGAGGGCACGGATGACTTTGTGGTTTACTGCGACGCATCAATTCAGGGTCTTGGTTGTGTATTGATGCAAAGGGATAAAGTCATTGCCTATGCTTCGCGGCAACTTAAAGTTCATGAACGAAATTACACGACGCACGATTTAGAGCTGGGAGCTGTTGTTTTTGCGCTTAACATATGGCGACACTACCTGTACGGTACCAAGTGCACTATCTACACCGATCATAGGAGTCTCGAGCATATCTTCAAGCAGAAGGAATTGAACATGCGGCAACGTCGATGGGTCGAGCTACTTAACGATTACGAATGCGCTATCAAGTACCATCCAGGCAAAGCCAATGTTGTGGCGGATGCCCTCAGTCGAAAAGATACTACACCTAGGCGTGTACGAGCCTTGCAGCTTACTATTCAGTCTACTCTTCCTGCTCAGATACGAGATGCTCAGGTGGAAGCATTGAAACCAGAAAATGTCAAGGCTGAAGCCTTACGCGGTTCAAGGCAACGATTAGAACAAAGGGAAGACGGCGCCTACTATGTAACAGGACGCATTTGGGTTCCACATTATGGCAACTTACGAGAGCTGGTAATGGATGAAGCTCACAAGTCTCGCTACTCGGTACATCCAGGTTCGGATAAAATGTACCACGATCTTAGAACTACATATTGGTGGCCTAGCATGAAGGCACACATAGCAACTTACGTCGGCAAGTGTTTGACCTGTGCGAGAGTCAAGATGGAGTACCAGAAACCCTCAGGCCTACTTCAGCAACCCAAGATACCACAGTGGAAATGGGAAGAAATTTCCATGGATTTTGTTACTGGCCTGCTGTGACAACTCGAAATTCCAAGATTTGATTTCATAGGTATTACACGAACATGTATTGACTAATTGCTTAATTGCACATTTGATTGCCATATTGTGAAACTTGTATTATGTGTTAACTAGTTAGTATGATACATGGCCCAACTTTCGAAGGATGTCCCTCGAAACATGATGCATGAATCGAAGGATGTCGAAACACATCCTTCGATCCGAAAGATCATCCTTCGGAATGATGAATCACGAAACATATCCTTCGATATGTTTCGGCCCAGTTATTCTAATGGGCTTGGCCCATTTCTGTGATACGTTTAAATACGTGAATGCATGTTAGACAACAGTTAGTTTCCGGAAAACCCTAGTTCCATTGTGTGTGTTACGGCATATAGCAGGCATATAGCAGACCTACTCTCTGTTCGAAGGAATTCATTCCGTAATCCAGATTTCCGGTTAGTGTGTGGTGTTGTTTACGATGCTTTGATTTCACGATGCTTTGATTCCATGATTTATCTATTGTCTTGCAATCTATCATTGTATGTTAATCGGATATGCATGATTATCGGATCCGTTTTGATGATGTTCAATGATAATATTTTATGAATCGGTTATGATAAACCGGATATGTATGTTAGATAGTTGAACCAAATGATGATTATGTTTACATGACACATAGATGACGATTCGGATTGGTTGATGATTGATTTTGTTACCGTTAAATGATTTCTAGGAATGATAGTAACTGTCGTAGATGATCTTGTGCCTTCTGTGTAATGTAACTGATGTGATGATGATTGTTAATGATGATGACGGCTGTAGATGATTAGGGTTTCTGTTTCTGTGATATTCGTAACTGATGGTGATATACGTAACTGTTGATTGATCGAAAGATGCTTGTAGTCGAAACATAGTTGTGACCGAAAGATATCTGTTGACCGAAAGATATCTGTTGACCGAAAGATATCTGTTGACCGAAAGATATCTGTTGACCGAAAGATATCTGTTGACCGAAAGATACCTGTTGACCGAAAGATATGTGTGTGATCGAAAGATGACATAGGATTCGGAACATAACATTGGCCCGAAGGATAATTGTGGTAATTGTTTCCGAAAGATAATTGTGATTACTGTTGTCGAAAGATAGTGACTGGATTCGAAGGATGTTAGGGATTATGAACATACTTTGACTGATTGAACATATGTTGAATTAATTGTCATGCCATGCTTGGTGGTGAACATATTCGTGTAATACTACGTGTTGTGCCGATATGCAAACTGACTGCTATGTGAACAATTAACTGCATGCGTACAATTTCGAACATGAACTGATTTGTTATACGTGCATACACTAGGACGTGATTAATTACTTGTGAGTGCATAACTTAGCATACCGAGCAAACCAAGGTGAGTTCACACTCCTACTAAGGCATGGGATTCCCGGGTTGTGGGAATGGGTTAAAGGTTGTTATTGAAAGGAACGTACATATGCTTTACTAGACTGTCACCTATCATGTCCTCGGATGTCAGGACGGTTACGTAGGTTGGGATAACACCTACGGGTTCACATGCCATTCTATCCTCGGTTACGAAGGATACGCACGTAAAACCTACGTGTACGCATTACTTACTCCTATCCTCAGGTTACGAAGGATACGTGCGTAAAACCTACGCACACTTTATACACACTTCTGTTCTCGGACGAAGAACAGGGATAATAATACGAACAGTCTAGTGGTCACTTAACATGGGAAGCCCCCACCAGCATAACTTACTATCGGCCCTGTAGAGCCACCTGTTACTTACTGTTACACATTTACTTACTGTGAACTCGCTCAACTAGTTTGTTGACCATTCTGTTACATGCCTTGCAGATCGTTAGGTACTTGGAGCTTGCACTGGAGAAGCGGGTCGTTGTGGACAAGGATTCGTGGTTTCTATGCTGAACTATTATAACATTTGAACTATTTACTAGTGTTGGATTATTACTATGCTTCCGCTACACTTTAAAACAATAACATGTTTTGAACACCTTTTGTATTGAACGGATGGTTTTCTTTTATCTTACTTAATACTATATGCATGTTCAATATGATTGGTGGCTTGATCCTGGTCAGTCACGCTCCCAAGCGGTGATACTCCGCAGGTGGATTTTGGCGGTGATACTTTATGGCGGTTTACGCGAACTTGTAATGGATGAAGCTCACAAGTCTCGCTACTCGGTACATCCAGGGTCGGATAAAATGTACCACGACATCAGCACTACTTATTGGTGGCCTAGTATGAAGGCCCACATCGCCACCTATGTTGGCAAATGCTTAACCTGTGCGAGAGTCAAGGTTGAATATCAGAAACCAGCTGGTCTACTTCAGCAGCCTAAGATACCACAATGGAAATGGGAAGAAATTTCCATGGATTTTGTTACCGGTCTGCCTAGATCTCAGCGTGGGAACGATACAATATGGGTCATAGTTGATCGACTCACCAAGTCTGCACACTTCCTACCGATCAAGGAAACGGATAAGTTCTCCACTCTCGCAGACGTTTATCTTAAAGAAGTTGTTTCGAGGCACGGAGTGCCCACTTCTATTATTTCGGATCGCGATGCACGATTCACGTCAGAGCTTTGGCAAGCGATGCACAAATCTTTCGGCTCACGATTAGACATGAGCACAGCATATCATCCTCAGACAGATGGGCAGTCTGAGCGAACTATTCAAACTCTAGAAGACATGCTTCGAGCGTGTGTTATCGATTTCGGCAACGGCTGGGAAAAACATCTCCCTCTGGTGGAGTTCTCGTACAATAACAGTTACCATACCAGCATTCAAGCCGCTCCATTCGAGGCATTGTACGGACGTAAATGCCGGTCACCTCTCTGTTGGGCAGAGGTGGGGGATAGTCAGATTACGGGTCCAGATATTGTTGTGGACGCCACAGAAAAGATAGCACAGATACGTCAACGCATGGCGGCAGCACGCGACCGTCAGAAAGCCTACGCGGATAAGCGTAGAAAACCATTGGAATTTGAGGTCGGGGACCGGGTTTTATTGAAAGTTTCACCCTGGAAGGGTGTGGTACGTTTTGGCAAACGGGGCAAACTAAATCCGCGGTACGTCGGACCATTCGAAATTTCAGAAAAGATTGGCAAGGTAGCCTACAAGTTGAACCTACCAGCTGAACTCGGTGCAGTTCACAATGTATTCCACGTGTCGAATCTGAAGAAATGCCTATCAGATGAGACCCTTATAATTCCTTTTAAGGAACTCACTATCGACGAGCGGTTGCAGTTCGTCGAGGAACCAGTTGAAATCACGGACCGGGATGTTAAGGTCCTCAAACACAAGAGAATCCCTCTTGTTCGAGTTCGTTGGAACTCCCAGCGTGGTCCAGAGTATACCTGGGAACGCGAAGATCATATGAAAGAAAAGTACCCCCAGCTATTCGAAACCAATGCATCCACTTCTGAGGCTGAAGCTACTACTACTGAATTTCGGGACGAAATTCCAAATCAACGGGGGGATGATGTGACACCCCAGGAAAACCAGTGAACGATACCTAGCTTCCTCAGTAAGTGCGTACCAAATTTCGGGACGAAATTTCTTTTAAGTTGGGGATAATGTGACAACTCGAAATTCCAAGATTTGATTTCATAGGTATTACACGAACATGTATTGACTAATTGCTTAATTGCACATTTGATTGCCATATTGTGAAACTTGTATTATGTGTTAACTAGTTAGTATGATACATGGCCCAACTTTCGAAGGATGTCCCTCGAAACATGATGCATGAATCGAAGGATGTCGAAACACATCCTTCGATCCGAAAGATCATCCTTCGGAATGATGAATCACGAAACATATCCTTCGATATGTTTCGGCCCAGTTATTCTAATGGGCTTGGCCCATTTCTGTGATACGTTTAAATACGTGAATGCATGTTAGACAACAGTTAGTTTCCGGAAAACCCTAGTTCCATTGTGTGTGTTACGGCATATAGCAGGCATATAGCAGACCTACTCTCTGTTCGAAGGAATTCATTCCGTAATCCAGATTTCCGGTTAGTGTGTGGTGTTGTTTACGATGCTTTGATTTCACGATGCTTTGATTCCATGATTTATCTATTGTCTTGCAATCTATCATTGTATGTTAATCGGATATGCATGATTATCGGATCCGTTTTGATGATGTTCAATGATAATATTTTATGAATCGGTTATGATAAACCGGATATGTATGTTAGATAGTTGAACCAAATGATGATTATGTTTACATGACACATAGATGACGATTCGGATTGGTTGATGATTGATTTTGTTACCGTTAAATGATTTCTAGGAATGATAGTAACTGTCGTAGATGATCTTGTGCCTTCTGTGTAATGTAACTGATGTGATGATGATTGTTAATGATGATGACGGCTGTAGATGATTAGGGTTTCTGTTTCTGTGATATTCGTAACTGATGGTGATATACGTAACTGTTGATTGATCGAAAGATGCTTGTAGTCGAAACATAGTTGTGACCGAAAGATATCTGTTGACCGAAAGATATCTGTTGACCGAAAGATATCTGTTGACCGAAAGATATCTGTTGACCGAAAGATATCTGTTGACCGAAAGATACCTGTTGACCGAAAGATATGTGTGTGATCGAAAGATGACATAGGATTCGGAACATAACATTGGCCCGAAGGATAATTGTGGTAATTGTTTCCGAAAGATAATT